>NC_091471.1:148873525-148936025 GCF_036971445.1 Narcine bancroftii
TGAGCTGCGGGGTAGAGGGAGAGAGATGGATTACTTACTTACTACTCTAGGGGATGCCCTGCTACGAGTATACCCATCACCAATAGATTGGGATTTACATTTGCAAAACAATTGGAGAACCCCAGAGGAGGGTATAGCATTAATTCGTCAACAGGCCCTGGCCTCTGCCTTGTATGGAGGGCGTTTGAGGCTGTGGGTACATGGGGGGAGTCCTGATGAAGAGATATTCACTGCCGGAATGCATACCAGATTGGTTCGTTCTGCCCAACCCACCACACGGGGATTGGTTCTGTCCATAACTAGTCCGCTAATTGGGCACCCTGTGTCTGAGGCGGTGCACGCCTTATCTGGGCTTCGAGAATTAGAACTGGGAGGTAAAATCCATTCACGTACAACCCAGGTTAAATCAGACAAGCAGGATGAAAAGAGAAGGGCTGCTGGTAATAATGGACCGACAAGGAAGGACCTTTTTCTAACCTTGTTAAAGTTAGGCGTACCTAAAAGTGATATTGATGGGAAACCTACTGCGGTCCTTTATGCCCTTTATAAGAGAAAATCAGGGGAACATCATCCCCAGCTGCTGAGTCCTCCTGGCCCAGCTGTGCCTTCTGCTCCCACTGCTGCTTCTATCGAGCTGGCTTCTCCTGCTCCAGTTACTCGTCATGAAGTAAAACAATGGGTTAAACAGGCTCTTAAAGATAACAATAGCATGTGGTCCTGGAAGCCCCCGAACCCTTCTGAAGCCTGAAGGTGTGGGCAGGATTCCCGTGTCTACTCCATCGAGACACGGTGCACACACGGGGATCCGCGGCCCTACATACCGTTAACAATCCACTGGGGTGGGGGTAATGATCGCCAATACTTGGCTTTGGTCGACACTGGTGCAGAGCACTCGGTGATTCCTGGTAATCCCGACCTCTGGACTGGACCGGCCTTTCGAATAGAGGGGTTGGGAGGAGCGGTCACCCTGGCAAAGGAAATAAAAGTCTGTGCCATGGTGGGTGATAGCCCTTCCCCTGTCTGGTTACATGCCCTGGTGGCTGCTACTGATGAGTGTATCCTGGGTATTAATATGTTGGCCGGTATGGCCCTTAATACTAGCCAAGGGGGATTTGAATTTGGAATTCGAACTATTACAAAAAAACTAGTAGTGTGTCAGGCTAAGTGGGATCCTGTGATGGTGCCAGCCCCCATGAAACCAGTGTGCATTCCACAATATCGTCTCCCTGGGGGGGCAGGAAGAGATTACTGCCACCGTCGATGCTCTGCAAGAAGAAGGGGTAGTGAGGCCCGCAACGTCGCCCTTTAATAGCCCTGTTTGGCCGATCCAGAAGCCGGACGGCTCCTGGAGAATGACAGTTGATTATTGTTTTTTGAACAAACATGCCCCACCACTTGCTTCAGCAGTTCCGGACATCGTCACCCTTATTGAAAACATTGCTACTGGGAACTCAGGAACATGGTGTGCTGTCATTGATCTCGCTAACGCCTTCTTCAGTATTCTTATAGCTGAGGACTCACAGGATCAGTTCGCCTTTACCTGGAAGGGGCGCCAGTATACCTTCGCCCACCTTCCAGTATTGCCTTCCCTCTCAATTCACCATTATATTGATGATGTGGCCTCCTGGAGCCTCTGGCAGAAACAAGAGGGTCGCCGAGTCCCACTGGGATTCTGGTCACGTACCATGCCTGAGGCTGCCACTCGTTATTCTGCTTTTGAAGAACAGTTACTAGCCTGTTACTGCACCCTGCTAGAGACTGAAAGAATGACAGGTGATGCAGATGTTCAGTTGCGACCTGCACTTCCAATAATGAACTGTGTCCTGGCTAATGATGCTAGTCTAAAGATCGGGCGGGCTCAGCAGTCTTCTATTGTTAAATGGAAATGGTATATTCAGAGTCGTGCGACCAGAGGGCCTGAAGGGGTGGGCCGCGTACACGAACAGGTGGCTTACCATCCCAGGTCAGGAACTCACTTATCGGAGGAGGGGGATGGTGGCTCCAGCCAGTATGCTGAGTTGAAGGTATTCACTTTACCACTAGATCCCCATGATCACCCTCTTCGCCTGTTTACTGATTCCTGGGCTGTGGCTAATGGACTTGTGGTATGGATGCCTGATTTGCAAAAGAACAACTGGATGATACATGACCGCCCAGTATGGGGCAAAGAGTTGTGGCAGCTGTTGTGGGATGCTTCCCACCATCGTGAGATAACCGTTTATCACGTTGATGCCCATACCAATATGGCGACTAACATGGCTCAACATAATGCAGTAGCAGATCAGCTTGCCACTATCAGCTGTGCTGATACCGTCCCCCTGGCTCGATGGGCACATGAACAGAGTGGTCATTTGGGGGAGAAGGGATCAGCTATGTGGTCCCGTACACATGCTTTATCCGTCCATCAGGATGATGTCCGCATGGTCGTACGTACATGCCCAGAATGTCAGCTTGTGAAGTTCCATACCGTTCCACCTGGTCCACATGACCGAATAAAAAGGGGTGCTCACTCAGCTGCGGTCTGGCAAATTGATTACATAGGCCCCATGCTAGACTGTATGGGTAAACATTACATCCTAGTAATGGTTGACACCTTTTCGGGCCTGGTTTTTACTTTTCCCACCAAGATGGCTGACCAAGCTAGCACTATCCAAGGACTAAACCATTTGATTTATCGTTATGATGTTCCAGAGGAGATTCACTCTGATAATGGCTCGCACTTCTCCGGGAAAGCAATCTGTGATTGGGCAAATTACAACGGTATTTTATGGGTTCACCATATTCCTTATTACCCGCAGGCTGCCGGGTTAGTTGAACAAATGAACGGCTTACTGAAGGAACAAATTTGTTTGTTAACATCACTGGGGACCCAGAAGGGATGGTGCCATGTGCTGCAGCAGGCAGTCGACAATTTGAATCATCGCCCTTTAAAAGGAGGTACTCCTTTCTACCGACTTCTTCATGCTCCTGAATTACAGCCTATTCCAGAGGAAAAACAGTCATTGCCCCCCATTCCCGAACTAGAGAATGTTGGACAAAAGGTATGGGTGGCACCACCAGGTAGTGGCCCTCCTGTAAAAGGAGAAATAGTGACACCTGCCCAGGTTAACACTCGGTGGGTAGCTATTGAAGGACAGGATGATTTAGTCTGTTTAAACACTGAACGCTTATGGTATCGTGAGTGACATGTGTCAGGCTTCTTTGTTCCAGGTTCTCCATTTTACACTCCTGGTGATCTGGCTTAACAGCTGCTTTGATGCCAGCAATTGGATTTGTAATGTTGAGGACGTTCCAAGGGAGTTCCCCGTGGGAAACACGGTCGGATGCATTACACCAGGGAAGTCCTCGGTCACCAGCCTCAAGTGCAGCTTATATAAATATGTTATTGTTCAGCATGTTTCAAAATCTGTTCGTGAGCTCCAGTATCTGGGTATTGTGGCCAACAAGGATAATTTGAGCCTTGGTTGGAATCCTTTCTCATGGCTAACTGCTACATTTGGGGGAGTGGGCTACACTATCCTCCGTTGGTTGCTCGCGTCATTGCTTATCTTTGTAATTGTTGTTTTGATTTCTCTTTTTTCGCTCCCTCTGTACTCAAATACTGGTTAGGCCTCGCAAATGACAGATTGTGACCAAGGGGTGGAATGTAATGGAGGATTAAAACCATGTACCCAGATGCTTTTTTGCTTATGTGGAACTGACGACACTGGGTCCACACGCAGGTCACCTTACTTTCAGAACTAGCAGATGTAATTAAACTCAGCCATGGGGACTTATCTGAAGATACACTTTGAAATGGAATTCCACTGTGAGGCCCAGGGAAAGCAGTTGTCAAATGCAACACTCTGAAATTGACGAATTGGTCACAACCTGTCTTGCTCGAGAAGTTTTAATAAGTCTTTGTATCTACGAGATAAACCAGGAAATCATAACATCCTGGTTCCATAATAATTAATCTTCTAAATTGTAGAATGTAATGTTCAGTTTTGATTTTGACTGACAAATATTAGAAGGAGTAGGCGCATGATTAATTGTTTTTGGGGTATATAAGCCTGTGGTCCTGCTGCTGAAGTTTAGACTCTCCGAGGGGTGGGAACACCCCTTGTCAAGAAGGAAGAACAGCCAGAGTCCGAGCAACGTCCCGGTCGGGGGAGGTGGAGAAGCTGCTACCAGCGCCCTGACAACCTACTACAAGTGTGCAGTCGTTGCCTCGCTTCGGCAGTTGGGACCAGTCCAAGCGTTGATAAGTATAGTTGGGAAGGGCTTGCATATTGTAGTGTGAAATCAGCTTTTGAATTAGTAATAAACATTTGTATAAACTGAACTGCTCTCGGTGTGTGTGTCTATTTTCTTTCGGTAGCTCAAACACTGTGACCAATCTAAAATGAACAAAATGAGAGGTATAAGTTTACCCAAGACACTGCCACAGTGAAGAATTTTGCCAACAATATGTGAATTAAAGAGGCCTTTTGGAAATGATGTTATTTTTTTTCCACAATTATATGATCTCTCATTGCAATGTTAAAATCTTGCTCTCAGCGACTTGGGACACTTTAACCCTGAGAATGAACACATTGGTGAGATCACAATAGGAAAGATGGAAGAGGTTATATTCACCCTATTTTCTAGATATAAGTGCTCACCCCAGTCATTACTTTCTCCCCATGACAGTCTTTTGTACAATTTAATACTGTAATTTTCTTCCTCAACAGAAATTATACATTGATTTGTAAATATTTATGTCCAAATTATTGACATGCATACTGCAGAAAGCAAAGGGTCTACTCCTGGGCTCTGAGCAGCTCTTCTGCAATCTTCCTTCCAGTCATTAAATTAACTATCAACCATTTTGCATCTTCTCACAAAGCTAATTTTAAATCCAACTCACTCAGACCAGGGAGAGGTGGATATTTGGACTGACCAATTATTTAGCAGTGTTAGCAAGAAAAGTGTGGAAAAGCTTCAATGTGTGAGGAGTTTCTCTTTTGTTTAATCTTTGAGAAGGAGGGAAAATATAGATGACTGCAGTTAAAAAATAAACCAAGACCAGGAAGAACAAAGCCTAAAGAGACAAAAGGTCAGGAGTAATAAGCAGAATGAAAGGGACAAATATCAGAATAAAGTATTAATTACCAAAGCAATTACCGCAAGTTCTCCTCATTAAAGAAAAATGTAATGTTACATTATCCCTTCCATACAATCATGTTATAAGTTTAAAATGTTATTTACAGTACAGTAGAAGCTGATATCAGCCATTTAAATACATGCTGCCCAATCACACTTAAATTAATCTCCAACCCTGTGTGTTTTGGAAGATGGGTGAAAACCGGAGCATCTGGAGGAATCCCATAGAGAAATAGGGAAAATGTATAGACTCCTTATAGACAGTGCTGGATTTGAACAGGGTTGTTTGTGCTATAATGGCATCACGCTTACCGCTATGCTAACCATGCCATTTATATGAAAACAGGTTTATCAACCCACCTGATCTCAATACTCCCTGAAAACCTCCTCCAAATCTTCTTCGCCCCTAAATTTCAGCATGTCTCCATGATCCTTCCTTCCATATGCAGTCACTCAACTCCTTTTCAAATATATTGAAATGTTGTTTTTATTTGAAACACCAAGTTAGAAGTTTGATGTATTGTATATTGCAGCAGGTTTCAATGATGTGGCTGTTTGCAGCAAATGCAATATTATAAATATGGATAGATATCATTCTACATTGGTAAGTTTTGCATTAATTATTCTTGAGGTAGCTCCTATCACTATGGACACAGTGTACTTGCAAGAGGTGATGCAGGGTGATGTTTAAAGGAAAGAATTAACTGTCATAATACCATTACAGCAGATTTACTGTGCAACTATGAACAATTAATTCTCAGAAATAAATAAGGTTCAAATAAGGTCAGTGATTCACATTAATAATAGGCTTATTTAGAGTAAACTCCTATCTTTCTAGGTATGCCAGGCCATTAACAGTAGCTAATATTTTATGTGCAGAATTTTCAAGGGCATATATCTTTCAAGCAAGCTAATAGCTACCTATATTTTTAATGAGCTTTTGTAAAATGAAAGGCAACAGATTATTTAATTTGGCAGAAAATTTACAATATTTATGATTTCAATGAGTTGTACAATAAAAACATAATCAGTTTCTATTAGCCTTTCTCCAGATCCATTTACATAGCTTCCTGTACAAAATAACCACATTCTCCAACTGTATAAAGACTAATTTTTATTGATGACTGACATCAGAAGATTGGGAAACGATACCCTGTGGGCTCTTGTGATACAAACTACAGAATGGAATGATGTAATTTTTTTTGCTGTTTTATTATGCTCTCTGTTTTTAGACTCTGGTGGTGGTTTGTTATCTTCACCACACAGGCTGAGTGAAGGATGTGCAACAAGCTCTTCATTTGTTATTGTATCTGAGACTGTTCATTACTTTAGCCATATACATGATCATATTTCCTTCATAGCAATATTTTTTAATCAACAACTTAAATTGAATTCTAATCACATTCATAATTACAACTTGAATTTAGTGGTTTTTTTGAAAAAAAAGAATAAAATGTTCATATAGATTTCTTTTTAAAAAAATGTCAACTACTACATGAAAGTTAAACAATTCTCAATGAGTTTTTACTTACAAGCTAAAACCATAAAAAGCTGGAAATCCCTACCTCTTCAGGGAGGGAGGGAGGGAGGAAGTAATGGAAGGAAGGAAAAGAAGGAGGAAGGTAGGTAGGAAGAGAGTGAGTCAGTGAGTGTGTGTGTGTGTGTGTGGGTGTGTGTGGGTGTGTGTGGGTGTGTGTGTGTGTGTGTGTGTGTGTGTGTGTGTGTGTGTGTGTGTGTGTGTGTGTGTGTGTGTGAGAGAGAGAGAGAGTGAGAGACTATTCTTATCTGCAAGTATTCAATCAACATTTTCATTCTTTATTTCAAAATAAGAATTCAAATATTTTACTTTAGTATCGGTTTTCCTCTGATCTTTTTGGTTGCAAGATTAAACAAAAGTTTGTGAAGGCATAATGAAACTGGAAAATACTTTCAGAATATTAGCAGTCAACCAGCACAGATTATTGAGCTGGTAATCTAGACTCATGATTTATCAAAGGTGAATTCAGATTTCTCCATTATGACCTGAAGATTTGAATTTGATTTGTAATAAACTGGTGTCATTACAATGAGCATGTTTTAATCTAAATTGTCCACTCAGCTCCTTGAGGAAAAATAACTCAAGTCTCTTGCACCCTAAAGACAAGTTGTCCTCCAACGATTCAGTTAAGGACCCAATGTAACATTATGTACACCCAGGTATAATAAAAGTCCAAGGGCATGGTTATTAAGAATGTTTCTGTCACCTCATTGCTAATGTACTTATGTATTCTGGCTCACACACATTAATGCTCACATGAAAGACAGACTTTTAACCTTTATAATTGTCATGGTAATTTTCACTTCAGAACAATGTATCTTTGGAGATGCTCCATTTATTTAAAATAAAGGCTAGCAAAAAAAAAGAATATTTAGTTTTTTGAGAACTTAAATAATGGAGCCACAAAGGTGTTATAATAATCATAGATCAAGTATCATTGCTATTCTGCCCCAGACATCATTCTTACTTACAGAGAACTGAATAGATTCTGCATCTACCTTGAAGCATGTTTCAGGTAAAGTATTAAGTCAATGATCAAGTATTTATTTTATGTTGAGGGGGTGGTGGGGTGGGGAGGACAAGGCTGATCACATGGTGAATTTCTCACGGATATGTGAAGAATATATTATTCCCAAGCTTTTTGATTTGCAGGCACTATCATTCTGACTTTGTTCCTGCAATAGATGTCACTGGAATATGGCACTGAAACCTAAACTTCTACTGTTTACCAGTGGTAACACTGTGAAACCTATGCTCTCAACCTGTGTGAAGTTCATTCAAAGTTATTAATAGAATCCGATTAGAATTTTTTTGGCTGCAGTCAGCTACATTGAGAAGCCCATAGAAGGAGGATGTAACATAGAACATAGAAAATTGCAACACGGTACAGGCCATTTAGCCCTTGATATTGTGCCCACATTTATATTCCCACCCAAAAATGATAAATCCTTCCTGCCTCATAACATTTTATTTTTTCTTTCATCCATGTGCCTATCTAAGAGTCTCTTAAATGCCCCTTATGCTTCATTCTCCACCACCATCCCTGGCAAGGCATTCCAGGCACCTATAACTCTCTGTGCGAAAAATGTACCCCTGATGTTTCCCCTAAACTTTCCTCCCTTCACTTTGTACAAATCCCCCCTGGTGTTTTCTATTCTTGCCCTCAAACAGATGTCGACTGTCCACCTCAGAATCTTGTAAACCTCTGTGAACTCTCTTCTCATCCATCTTAGCGCTAGAATGAACAGCTAACCTTGCCTCATATGACTTATTTTCCAATCCCAACAACAAAATAGTAAATCTCCTGTGGCCCCTCTCTATAGCTTCCACATCCTTCCTACAATGTGACCAGCTGAACACAATACTCTACATGTGGTCTCACCAAAGATTTGTAGAATTGGAAAATGACTTCTCAACTCTTGAACTCAATCACCCTATTAATGTAGCCCAATATTCCATATGCCTTACTATCCAAGCCAGAATGTGGAAGGGATGGGAAGGATAAATAATGAAGGAGGCTTTAAGAAGGATTACAATCAGAACAGAGAGGCCATTGGGAGCATATGAGTGTGGGATTAATTGGAGGTGAGGGGGATGGGGTGATTTACACTCAATTGACAGTCTGCGTGAAGAATTACAGATTTATTTAAGGAGAGCAATCAAAAATGTCGAACATGTTTTCCCACACATAACCTTTCATTTATGAACCCATATTTATCAAAACACAATTTAAATACATCATGGATTATTGTATCTAAGTTTTTTGGGGTTCTTCTGACTGTCTTGCAATATATGAATTTAGCTAGTAAATGGTTTTGCCTTCAACTGACAGGAACCAGTCATATGCTTGACTCACAAGTATCTAATTACAGAAAACTTAGCTAATTACTTAATTACGTACATTTTAAAAGTTTGTAAATGCTGATACAATTACAGATCATATTTTACTGATTAGCCTCTAGACAATGTTGGATACTCTTGAATTAATAAATGCAAGAGTTCAAATCAATACCACTATAGTGGTGTTTTATTGCATAAGTAGAGAAGCATTGAGGAAGAGTGAGATATGATTGATTTCATTCACCAGTAATATCATTACCCTCTTTCATAATGTCTTCTTCATTTCTGGACTTAATTCTTTCCTACAATGGTGTACTCTATTGCACAGAAAAAAATACATGGTTTATTTTTAATGGGTGTTTCTTTGATCATTGCCAGGTAATTGTTGTAAGACGTGACAAATTTCTTGCCAAAATAATGCTGTCTTAGAAACCAATTTAAGTAAACTTTATCAAAATCAATTAAGAGTAATGAAGAAGAATGGCTATAAGGAAGGGTGAGGAGACTGCACACAAGCAATTAGTTTATTATGGAAAAACTGAGAGCATTTTACCAGCACCACACGTTGCACCAGATTGGAGCTGAATGAAGTGCAGGAATGGATGGAAGCCAATATCTAATTGAGGTTTTTGATAGTGAATCGTTGATCTGCATCAGACACAGACTTGTCTGTCAAGATCACCATATAGAAATGGCAGCCTGAACTACCACTCTTGTGAGTCTATCTCTGTAGAATGAAATAGCTCATGACCATGTAGATTCTATCCTATTCTACATTATTGGGATGAAGATAATTGACAAGTCAGGGGTTCTTGCAAAGCCTGATGTGGGATGAAGAAGGAATTTGAGGCCATTTTATATAATTTTAGGGGAATAATTATGAACATTTATTTTATGGAAGCATTGCAAACAGATCAATAACAATCAGATCATACTTCCTCACCCCTACCACCAATTCCTGCACTTCTGAATCTTTTCTGAAGCCTTTAATTTAATTTAAACATACGGTATGATACCGACCATTTCAGCCCACAACTTCATGCCATGCAATCACACCCAATTAACCACAAACCCCAGTACATTTTGAATGGAGGGAGGAAAACCAATGCAAACATGGGGAAAACATACAAACTCTCTACAGACAGTAGAGGATTGAACCCCAGTCCCGATCACTGGCTCTGTAATAGTGTTGCGCTTACCACTATGCTAACTGTGTCACCCAAATAGAATTTTTCTATTGAGACATACCAATGCTTCAATTGTAAATTCTCCATTTAGCTTTGAATGGGCAAAATTCTTTGAGTAACCTTGGCATTCTTCCTAGCCTCCCTGATTGTGGGAAAGGGGATGTAAGAGTGAAATCCCCTTTGATAAATTAACTTGGAATTATGAATTGGGAGGATTAATGCTCCTAGATTTGAAAAAAAAATATATATATGGGCAACCCAATTGAAGTTTGTCATCTGCCTCTTTGATGGAGGAGACAAGACTTCATGGGTAAAATTAGCATTGCATAAGGTAAGTGAGAGGATAGTTGAAAACCTTATATATAAATGGAATTCTAAATTATTATCTATCCCTAACAAAGCCCTCCTATTAAACCATATAATTACAATATGGAATAAAGTTAATTGTAAATTTGGGATAAGATGGTCTTTCACCTAAAATACCCCTGGCTCAAAATATGTTAATTCCATTAATGATTGATCATAAAATCATGGGTACAGAGAGGGGTCAAGTATATTGAATTTATTAAATTTGATCAAATTAGAAATAGATATGAAGATTTAAGTACATCTTTTTTTTCTGCTATCTTCTGTTAAGATCTTATTTAAGGAACAAATTAGGTTGAGCACTCACCTTACTGCAGTGTAGCAAAAGAAAAACTCTGGTTCGAAAGAGTACAAACAAATATTTCAAAAATGTTTTCCTTACTTCAGCCAGGAACCCCTAAACAAGGGCTTGATAAATCAAGACAGAGGTGGGATCAAATTTGGGGATAGAAATTGATCCATTTTCCTGGTCTGACATGTCAGGACTGCATGATTAACACAATTAATGTAAGGTATTGGCTGGTGCCATATAACTTCTTGCATCAGCTATACCTTACTCCACAAAAGTTATAAAAATTCAGATTAGAAATATCAGACCAATGTTTTTGATGTGGACAAGAAATAGGCATTTTCTTGCATTCAGCCTGGTCATGCCCTAAAGTGAGGCCTTTCTGGGAAGATTTGGATAACCTGGGGAAAAGAAATACTGGAATTCGATACCCTCAGGCACCTAACTTATTTTTATTGGGGAATTTATAAGAAGTAAGTCCTAAAATTTGGCTGTTAAAATATCACTTAAGCTCACTTTAGCAGTGGCCACAAAATGCAGAGCAGTTACTTGGAAATCTGATTCTAACTAGAATTAGGCCACTGGAAGATAGAAATGTACAATTGAGCTCCCCTACAGAGGATCACCTATAACCTCAGAAACAGGTACAACGTATTTTCAATAATACGGAATTCATACATCAGGGTAAATCTTTAACAATTCCCCCCCTCCTGTCTCTTCCCTTGCTGCTCGCAGCACCGAAGACCTAGATAAGTCAGGTTATTTGTCCTTTGATGGGAGTGGGTTTATCCATGGTGAAGCCAATCTTTTCTTTTTCTTATTCTTTCTCTTTTTTTTTTACTTTTTCTTATTTTCTTCTTTCTTCTTGTTTCATGGAAGGGGGGTGGGGTTCCTCTTATTTTGTTGTTCTTTCTCTTTATTGTCTTTTTCTCCCTTTGGTTCAACATGGACATGGAATTTGCATTTTTGTAGTATTATTTTATTTTTTCATTCTTTATATATTTTTGATCTCACTTTCTTTAATATCAATCTGCAGCTCAATATTTGTATTATTTTGTTAATAGTATTGATAATGATGTTTTACTTTTTGATTATTCTTTATTTTGGCTGGTTCGAAAATTCTCAAACTAAAATATTCAATAAAAAAGAGTAAAATGTCCAGTGCTAGACCAATAGATTAGCTTCAAGCTATATAAGTGATCTTTCAAACCATTTTATTCCTTTGTTAATTTGAAATAAAGACCTTCTGCAAAGAATGCTTGGTCTGCAACATTCCAGATCTTACTTTTATGCATGCTCAAACTGAAATGTAGCTTCTAATTGCTTCAAAAATCTGGATCTCATGGGTAATTTTCCTTCAAAGTTAACAACAACAAGCCTTCATGAGCATTGGAGCTTTGAGTGAAATGCAATTTACCCAGATTTAAATGAAGGATAGACAAGATCAAGTTCAAAATCTCTGGCTCACTCTCTCAAATGGTTGCTGGAGTGATAAAGAATTTTTTTGTTCCTGATTAAGAATGGAGAAATTGAATTTGTAGCAGATAGTATTTATGCATCAATGGTCTTTCCAATAATTTACAATTTTTTATTGAACTATCAGTAAAGACAATGAAAAGGAGGATAATTATTTCCAACTGAGATTTGTTTGTGGAAAAAAAAACCTCAAAGTTATATTGGGCTTAAGCAGTAGAATGTTCCATTGAGTTATGTCCATTCCCATTAGAATCTATTTTAATGGTGCATATAGGTTACTTTTTCCCAATTACATTTGTGCATTATGTACTCTTGTTGGCTATGCACTCAATTATTGATAATACTAATGACAGCAGAAAATATTTCACAAACAATGAATATGCAAGAAATATATTATATAAAATATAATTAGATTTAGTTTACTCTGCATCACATGACTGATAAGTTTGATCCTATACGCTATTAACAGCACCTCTTTCCTTCACAATTGACATCCAATTCCAAATTTACTCTTGAACATAAAAATAAACAAATTGCTGTTTTAAATGACCTCAGGAAAAAAAAATGATTTATCATCTTTACATGAAAATGCTTCTCTTTCTTAAAAGATCTGTATATTGGCAATTGATTATCGTTCAGAGAGTAATTTTAGTTCGGAGTGCAGTGGAATGTATTTTAGGTGAACAGTAATATCTGGCATTATAGGTAATTCAAGTTGTTCACATAAACAAATTAATTCACAGTTAATTAAAACAAAACCATGAACAACAACTCTATATTTTTTAAGATCTGTAAATACAGCAAAACATCCCATTGGAGAGTTGCCAGAGATTTCACTCCAAGAGAATTTTTCAAGTTGATCACTAGTTTTTTGTTTCAAAGCAGTTGAGGTTTTGAATGAGAATTTCAGAACTTAGCATGGAGAGAGCTGAATCATGCCTGGTGTACAGGAAAATATAGGATGTATAAAATTTCAGAATTGATGGAAAGCAGCAGATGTAGAGTCAGAAGTTGACAAACTATAGTGTTCTTCTTGCAAGCATTACTCTCATCTTATGTTCTTCCTGTCCCTTCTTGCCGACCTTTATCACTTACACTTTTGTTTTTGTATGTGTTCCTTTCTTAATTCTAGATGTCTGTCTTTCTGTTTGTCTCTGCAATTATGAATTGTGGTAGGCCGTAGTATCGGGAAACAAAGCCAGTGAGCTGTGCAGAAACAGAAGAATGATGGAATCAAACAGATCCTGCAAGAATCAGAAAGAATGAGTGTCATGGTCAAAATCAATCCAGATGACCTTTTCTTCATTTAAGAATTACCATGATCCAGACAGGCAGGAAAGAGGAAAAAATCACACTGTTTGATGTCAAACAGCTATCAAAATAAATTTGGTTCAAAAGTAAATATTTTGTTTATTCCACTTAAATTAATGTCGACTGGGTTCGGAGGCAGCTGGAGCAGCAACTAAAGAACAGTCTGATATCGTGATATGGCAGATGAAATTTTATCAGATACATGTAATATTTCATAAAGAAATCAGACAACATAAGGACTTCAAGAAGTTGACCCATAGACACAAAACAAATAACATAGT
This sequence comes from Narcine bancroftii, assembly GCF_036971445.1. NCBI lineage: Eukaryota > Metazoa > Chordata > Chondrichthyes > Torpediniformes > Narcinidae > Narcine > Narcine bancroftii. The sequence continues at coordinate 148,887,437 of NC_091471.1, forward strand.
ATGTGATTGATACAAAACCATTGATTGGAGTTTGCCAGATTTGGACTCTATGCTTATCTAAATGAAATGGTGGAAGTAGCAAGTTTGTTTGGTTTATTGTTGTGGATATGTGAGAGAGTTGTCAGAGGTTTCCACAATTTTGGAAGTTATTGAAAGTTGTTGAGATGAAATGTATTGTATTAACATGAGATCAGGACATGGTCCAGACTTGAAGGGATGGAACTTATTTTTGTAGATTAATGCTAGTAGTCAAGCCCTAAGGACTAGATTGTTATATTGCAAGAACATCAATGAATTTATATGAGAAGTCAAGGTCAGTGAATGCATTAAAAAAATTGCAAGACCATCAACTGCACTTGGCCCTTAATTTATCACTCTGTCTCTCCCTCCACTTCATATTTTACACCATTCAGCAGCATATAATTAATATGCTCCACTGTACCTTCTTATGTTTGGCATACCTGCAGGATTCACTTTTTAATTTCACAACTGCACATAATGCAAACTCACACAGTTGGCTACCCATTGATTTGAACATGGAAATAGTGGAAACTCTCTTTGTACATTCATTGATAAATCATATTTTGTTTGGAGATTAATGTCTCCAATTCTATTGTTTACCTGCATTGCAATCATAAAACACCTCTTACTAGATAGCTATGTTGTCCATTTTTATGTAGGCTCTGGAGATTCTTCAAGCTTCTCTCAAGATAACAAAGTTCAGGATCCTGTCTCCACTCTAACTGTTGCCCGTCTACCAGAATTTTGACTTAGATATTGAGAATATATATTGTAAACCCAGGATTACTAACCCAGGCCAATTTGGGGTTATTTTCAAAATCCTTCTGCAGTCTTATCAATTGTGTACTAAAAGTCTTCAGCTATATTGCAGCCATAGGTAACAAAATACATGAGACAAGGCACACAAAAGAAACACGCCAAGTTAATATGAGAATAGTCAAAATTTCACAGTGTTTTGAAATTGTTTGAGGGATAAATGGGCTGATATCGCCTCCAACCATGGATCTTGGCGCCTCACAGTTCGGCGGGCTGCAACCTCCTTTGAAGAAGACAGCAGTGCCCACCCCCCAACCAATTTTCCCTTGCAACTGCTGCAATCGTGCCTGCCTGTCTCGCATCGGACTTGTCAGTCACCAACGAGCCTGCAGCAGACGTGGACATACCCCTCCATAAATTTTTGTCCGCGAAGCCAAGCCAAAGAAAAGGAAGATTTGGCTTTTATACAGCCATTGTTGCTATGTAAATGCCTTGGTGGAAAACAAGGAAATAGTTTTAGGACTGTTTGCCAATGGGAAATGGAGAGTTAACCATTAAGGAAAATAAACTCTGTGTGTGTGTGTGTGTGTGTGTGTGTGTGTGTGTGTGTGTGTGTGTGTGTGTGTGTGTGTGTGTGTGTGTGTGTGTGTGTGTGTGTGTGTGTGTGTGTGTGTGTGTGTGTGTGTGTGTGTGTGTGTGTGTGTGTGTGCATAGAAACAAAAATATCTCACCTGAAATAAGAGAAAATGACAGATGAACCTATGTTATTTTGCCTAGTAAAATTTGTGCTTTATAAATAGCTGTTCAATATCTTTTTTTTTAAATGTCCTTGAAGGAAACCATTCTTTGGTGGACACTATTTTTCAAAATAAATATGTAATTAAAGAGGCTAAACAATAATTTCATCAATGCAAATCAATTGTATTTTATTTTGATAGTTTGTCTGGCCATAATTCTCAATGTTCATTTTATTTTATTGTATTGTTTAGTAAAGATGGGGATAAGGATCATCACACTATCCTTTAGATTTCTCTACCTGAAAGGGGATATATATACTTTTCATGAGAGTGAGTGAATTCTTACCGTCACCAATTTAAGTTAGGCTGTTCATTATAATAATGTTATTTTTATTTGTTATTTAAAATAATGATATGAGATATGATGGATATTTATTTTTACAAATAGTTATCTGATTTTCTATTTTCTACCATTATTTAATAGAGGTGGTTTAGAAAGTTATTCATGCAGGTTTCCCATGCAAATTATTTCTTCCGTCATTTAAAATTTCATTGTAATCACTCCTCTGACAATGAAATAGTCATGCAGTCTTACAAAAATTGCTTTGTACACAGTATTCCCTTTTATGATTTGAATAATTGAGTCACTATATTTCCTTAGCTTAAGTGAATGGTCAAAAGTGAAAGTTTAATGCACTTCATTGTCATCCTAACCCATGTTCTAGGTAGCAATGACTCAGGATTGATGTCATAAAATATTAATGAGCTTGAAAGCCACTATATCCACCTTACTTCATCCACACAGTCAAAGTACTGATCCTTTTGTGGAAATTAGATATTATTTTGCAATTTCAAAGCTGTAATTCATCAGGTTTACTGGAAATCCATTTTAAGTGTGTAATATTTCACATGAGAAAGAAACTCCCGTTATCAGTTGTAAAGTTGTTACTGAAATTTTAAAACTGTTGACTTCCACTTATTCCCTTAGGTTAATATTCTAGATTAATCACTTTGGTCATAATATTTTTTTTAAATCAATAGATTGAATAATTTCCAGATTTAAAAGATGAATAACAAGAAATTAGAATTGCTGGTCCTTCTTTTGCAAACATTATGAATGACCTAGGAGCTCAAAATTATGAGTGTTTATGAAAACCCATAGGTAGATTTATTCAAACTGAACAGAATATCAGTGAGATGTCATTATATATCCAATGAACATTCTCTCTTTGTTTTAATATTTTATTTAAATTTTCCATGCATGTTTTCATGTCAAAATACAAAATATAATAATTGTATAGCCATATCAATTCCTTTATACAGGATGATTTTATAACCCCCCCAAAAAAATTATAAATAATAAAAACCCCACCAACCCCCTCTCCCAAAATAATAAAAAAAGTCCCATTCTAATCTCTAAAATGCATTTTTCCGCATCTAAAACCACTGCTACACTTAAGTCGTCCAATGAACATTCTCAAGAAGTATATGCAAGAAAATCACATTGGCAAGTGTTAAACAAAGTTTACAATCCTTATAACTATTTTCTATATCCTTCTAACATTGATTTTTAAAACAAAGTTAAGGAATGGAAGAAAAAAAAAAGAAACGTCCAGCTCAGACAGAAAATGTTAAATATGAAATTATCTTAAAAAAACTTTGAACAGACAAAAAACTAATTTTTAATTCAATATTCATTGAATAAAATGTCAATGATGTATTTATAACATGCAGAACTGATGTTAACAAGTTTGCCTATCTTTCTTGGGTTGGAGTGTTTTTGAGTTAACAATTACAATTTAACTAAAAGTTTTCCTACATTTGAAGGCCAGCAAGTTTAGAAAAATATTGGAGAAGCTAATCAGTCATTTGTGTCAATCATTTAAAACAACTGAATTTTCTCAGGTTATCGTAAATGAAGTATGATGTTATTCATTTACTTTGGCGACTTTCCAGTGACACAATAAATGTATAACATTTAGGTTGATAGAAGGATAAGCCTTTTGATGATAGAACTGTCTTTTGTACAGAAGAGTGAATTGATATTCACATGGATGAAAAGGAATTTAATTCAAAGTGGCCAATAAGTGGAGAATGGCACATACAAATGATACAACAAAATATTCATGGGAATGTTGTAAAGTTATACATTAAGAATATTTTTATACAGTATGAGAAGAATTAGATGGAGATAATTGTTCTTTCCTTCCAAAGTACAAATGAAAAAAAAATGAATATTGGTTTTAACATGCAGTTATAATATTTATACATTTTTTTTAATTTAAATTTAGAAATACAGCATAATATCAGACCATTTTGGCCCACAAGCTCATGCCACCCAATTACACCCAATTGCCCTACAAACCCCAGTATGTTTCAAATGGTGGGAGGAAACCGAAGCCCCCAGGGGAAACCAATGCAGACACGGGGAGAATGTATAAACTCCCTACAGATAGTGTTGGAATAAGGCCCCAGCCCCAATCACTGGCACTGCAACAGTGTTGCGCTAACTGCTAAGCTAACTGTGCCACCTCACCTTGAACAACTCTGCTTCCAAGTGTAAAGGATGGTGGATCTGTTGATCTCATATTTCCAACCCTGTTTCAAGGTCCAGAGTTTGATGAAGGAGCTGCATTACTACAAGAATGTTATCTGGATGTGGAGCAGGAGTAACAATTGAGAATTATAAGATATGCCAAGAATGAAAAGAGAGCAATAATTGATAGTAGGAATAACTTTTTTGGATGAGTAGAATCAGAAAGAAAGAGGCAATTTTACCCTGATGACCTGCAGCAGTAGTCATTTTCCCACCTTTTGTAAATGCAAATTACTGTCATGGGTGAATCTGCACTTGTGAGACCTATGAGAGGACTTGAAAGAAGAAATGTTGTGGGCTCATGAGCCCAGAACAACCAGTTACTGTGCTGTATCTCTAAATTACAATTAAATTTGATATATTCAGAAGCTCACTTGGATATTGATATTAATATAAAAGACCCAACTCAGGCAATTAGTGCAACTTTCATTAATAGAAATAGAGAAGAAATTGATGTGGTATGAAATTAGCAGTTGATTTACTTAGACCCATTTCTTTTGATCCATAACCATCAAAGGTACTTACTCCCTATGGCATTAATATTGAGCAAACAACGTTAATAACTATGAATGAATTGTGAGAGTACTGTGTTCACTAATAAGATCTAGCTAGAATTAAAAGGAAAGAGCAACATTTCCACTGAGATGGGTGGGTGATGTCAGGAAAAGTTGAGGTAAGAACAATATATTCTGCATTTTGTCCTCTGGAAATAGATTAGTTTTCATGAATATACATATATTTTAATTCATTCAGAATACCCTAAAAGGACAGACTAGACTTTTGTGGAGGGAAAGTAAAAAAATCAGCAAGGTGATTGGGAAGTTAGGAAGGTCATTAATGCAGGGAGCGCCAAATTTTACATCGCATTACCATATAGTTGAAATACTGAGATATATCACTATTTTATATTTTGAATTTTTCTTTTTGACTTGAGAATATGTGGATGATTCCTTGTTGGGTTGAATTTTGTCATGTTTTAAATTGTTGCATATGATAAGATATTGAGTTTTGGTTCCCCAAAATGAAATAAAACACAAAAGTCTACAGACGTAGTGATTGAAGTAAACACAACACTGGAGAAAATACAGCAGATCTAACTTTGAGGAACTTTGGGGGACATCCGATGCGCTCTAGTATTTGCCAAAGCCCTTTCCTGCTCACGGTGTCGAAGGCTTTGGTGAGGTCAACAAAGGTGATGTAGAGTCCTTTGTTTTGTTCTCTGCACTTTTCTTGGAGCTGTCTGAGGGCAAAGACCATGTCAGTGGTTCCTCTGTTTGCGCGAAAGCCGCACTGTGATTCTGGGAGAATATTCTCAGCGACACTAGGTATTATTCTATTTAGTAGAATCCTAGCGAAGATTTTGCCTGCAATGGAGAGCAACGTGATTCCCCTGTAGTTTGAGCAGTCTGATTTCTCGCCTTTGTTTTTGTACAGGGTGATGATGGTGGCATCACGAAGATCCTGAGGCAGTTTACCTTGGTCCCAACAAAGCTTGAAAAACTCATGCAGTTTGGCATGCAGAGTTTTGCCGCCAGCCTTCCAGACTTCTGGGGGGATTCCATCCATACCTGCTGCTTTGCCACTTTTCAGTTGTTCGATTGCCTTATATGTCTCATCCAGGGTGGGAACCTCATCCAGCTCTAGCCTTAGGGGCTGTTGAGGGAGCTGGAGCAGGGCGGAATCTTGGACTGAGCGGTTGGTACTGAAAAGAGATTGGAAGTGTTCTGACCATCGGTTGAGGATGGAGATCTTGTCGCTGAGGAGGACTTTGCCGTCTGAGCTGCGCAGCGGGCTTTGGACTTGGGGTGAGGGGCCGTACACAGCCTTTAGAGCCTCGTAGAAACCCCTGAAGTCGCCAATGTCCGCGCTGAGCTGTGTTCGTTTGGCGAGGCTAGTCCACCACTCATTTTGGATCTCCCGGAGTTTGCGCTGAAGATGGCTGCATGCGCGACGGAAGGCTTGTTTCTTCTCTGGACAGGACGGCTTTGTAAGGTGAGCCTGGTGGGCAGCTCGCTTCTTTGCCAGCAGCTCCTGGATTTCCTGGCTGTTTTCGTCAAACCAGTCCTTGTTTTTCCTGGAGGAGAAGCCCAGTACCTCTTCAGTGGATTGCAGTATGGTAGCCTTCAACTGATCCCAGAGGGTTTCAGGGGACGGGTCCGTGAGGCGGGTTGCAACATCGAGCTTTGCTTTGAGGTTTGCCTGGAAGTTTCCTCTCGCTTCGTCTGACTGCAGTTTTCCAACATTGAACCTCTTTCTGGGGGCTTTATTGTTCCTGGGCTTTGGCTTGAAGTGAAGGTTGAGCTTGCAGCGAACCAGCCGGTGGTCAGTGTGGCATTCCGCGCTAGGCATGACCCTGGTGTGGAGCACATCTTGTTTGTCACTTTCTCGCACCAGGATGTAGTCCAGGAGGTGCCAGTGTTTGGATCGGGGATGCATCCAGGTGGTCTTAAGGCTGTCCCTCTGCTGAAAAAGGGTGTTTGTAATGACAAGCCGCTGTTCTGCGCAGAGCTCCAACAGGAGGCGCCCATTGTCGTTGCACTTGCCGACGCCATGCTTGCCCAGGATTCCTGGCCAGGTTTCTGAGTCTTTGCCGACACGAGCGTTGAAGTCGCCCAGGATGACAACCTTGTCGGCTGTAGGGGTACGTTGGATGAGGTTGCGCAGGTCGGTGTAGAACTTGTTCTTTTCTGCTGGTTCCGCCTGGAGGGTTGGAGCATAGACACTGATGAGGGTGATGTGACGCTTGTTTTGAAGTGGGAGTCGCATGGACATGATTCGGTCCGAGAGGCCTGTCGGAAGGTTTTCGAGTTTGGAGGCAATGAAGCTCTTGACCATGAAGCCTACACCAGATAGGCGTCGTTCATCCGAAGGCTTGCCAGACCAGTAGAGTGTGTAGCCCGCGCCGCGTTCTTGGAGGCTGCCTACATCTGCCAGGCGGACTTCACTGAGAGCGGCTATGTCGATGTCAAGTCTGAGGAGTTCATGTGCAATGAGGGCAGACCGACGTTCAGGTCGGTGGCTGTCAGTCTTGTCTAGCATGGTTCTGATGTTCCAGCATGCTAGCTTGAGTTTGTGAGCATCTTTTGAGGGGGAGGACGTGGAGGGGGAGGACGTGGAGGGGGAGGACGTGGAGGGGGAGGACGTGGAGGGGGAGGACGTTGAGGGGGAGGACGTGGACCTGTCCTCGGGCCTGCGCAAAGGAGCTTTTAGGTGGAGTGCAGTGCGCGCAGTACTGGCCCCACCCTTTACACCCATGGTTCGTGTGCCGTGGCCAAGCAAGCTGGGACGTGGCAGCGAGGTCCTTGGGTCGTAGGTTTTATATCGGAGTGGCCTTCTCCTATGCAGGTTTCTTACCCGGGCTGGAGGGGCCTGCCTCCCCTCCTAGGTCGGTCCATACTGCCCGGACCGGGGCCGAGGCCGAGGCCGCCGCAGTTCACCCTGTGCCTGGACTGGGGCCACCGCCTCCCACTCCCTGCCCGGACCGGGGCCTCCGCCTGCCTCACTCGACCGAGGCCGGGGCCGCCGTCTCCCCCTTGCTCCTGCCCGTATCGGGGCCCGATACGGGCAGGAGCAAGGGGGAGACGGCGGCCCCAGTCCGGGCACAGGGAGAGCAGCAGCGGCCCCGGCCCCGGTCCGGGTGAAGGGTAGACGGCGGCGGCCCCGATACGGGCAGGAGCAAGGGGGAGACGGCGGCCCCGGCCTCGGTCGAGTGAGGCAGGCGGAGGCCCCGGTCCGGACAGGGAGTGGGAGGCGGCGGCCCCAGTCCAGGCACAGGGAGAGCAGCAGCGGCCCCGGCCCCGGTCCGGGCGAAGGGTAGACGGCGGCGGCCCCGATACGGGCAGGAGCAAGGGGGAGACGGCGGCCCCAGTCCGGGCACAGGGAGAGCAGCAGCGGCCCCGGCCCCGGTCCGGGCGAAGGGTAGACGGCGGCGGCCCCCGATACTAACTTTGTATATTATATAGCAAAAAATAAAGATACAATACTAATGTTTTGGGCATGAGCCCTTCATCAATGTATGAGCAAAATGTAGGCAGGAACATGAATAAAATAGTGGGATGGGGAAGGGGAGGAGTACAAGCCCACAGGAAAGAAGTAATCGGTGGATAAGGGAGGGCAGGCAAAACAAAAAACAGAAGGAGGGGATAGCTCTGTAAATGAAGAGGGAAGGAGGGAGAGAGCTGGAGGAAAGGAGAGATAGAATGACCATAAAATAAGCAAATCATACCATGTATCTATTTGCTGGTATTTGAGAAGGTATCAGAGGAAATTGGAAAGATATTTGATTATAGTTCTACAACATTGAGCTGGGTGGTGAGAACATATCAATATTTTGCACATTATAAAATTTTACAATAATAAAATTTCATTTCTGAATTTGAGTTATTACTTTCATAGTATTACATATCACACAAATTTATGTGAGAGAATAATATTAAAATGTTTCAAATAGATTCAACAAAGATTGAAAATGTGCAGATTTGAAAATACTGAAATACATTCAAGATGATGGTAATGAAATACATTTTGTGATTTTGCATAGATCTAATAATTGTCCTTTCAGATGCAGCCTTTACAATAAAAATCAAATAATGGGCAAACCCTGGAAAGGATCACACTGCCAGTTCAATGTGTATTCAGTATATGGAATTATGCTAATCTTTGATTAATGTCCAATTCCAAAGCAGAAAACCATAACTAACATGGCCTGTTTGAGTTAAAAAAAAGATTTACAATATGGGAGCAGTTGATGCTGGCCATGGAAACTCATGTTGCCCAATTACACCCAACTTAACCCTACAAGGTTTAGAGGGTGGGAGGAAACCCCACACAAGTCATGGGGAGAATGTACAAACTTCTCACAGATAGAGCCAGATTAGAAACCAGGTCACTAGTGCATCAATAGCCCTGTGCAAACTGTTATGTTAACACTGCCACCCAATTTGAAAACTCTGGATTAATTAAAAAAAACATTCTAATTTCCAACAGAGTAGTTGGATAAAGTTTTGTTTCATTACAATTCTCAACGTATCATGGCGATGCCCATCTCTGAAGTTAATTTACCTATACAATATGACACAATATAGTCACTCATACAAAGTGGAAACAAATCCATCCTTTAGCATATCAATCTTCCTTATTTGCTCCACATATCAAGATTGAAGTCAATTATATGAAGAATACATTTGTATATAAAAAGCAGTGGCCATTTGTAATTAACTGGATACCAAAAGATGCAAAGTGTGTTAGAAATAAGTTAGACCTGAAAGCTACTCATAAAAAAAACAGTAATTTTAGTTTTTGCAATTGGTTTTGACAGGCATAATGCACAGTGGCAAATACTAATCTTGATGACCAAGGTGTTAATCATAAACACGGTGTGAAATACAAGGCTTAAAGGCAAACATTCAAGGACTGAGAAAATTCTTCACACAAGTTCATAAATTGATGCTGTATGGTTGAATATTGGCTCAATTGAAAGGAGAGTAATATTTTGGCTATTTCTTAGTGTAGTGCATGTCAAAAGAATCAAAAGCTTGTTGATCCAGACCAAGGATTTTATTAACTAGAAGACTGGAGCATATCACATGTAGGTTGACCAGTCCAGAATGATCTGGGTCTGGCCAGGAGCAACCCTTTAAGACGTGTCAGTAGGCATGGCTATGCTCTCAGCCAATCACAACCATCCTATACTACAATATATACATATACACATTGGTGATAGAATCCGTACTATCACATTCACCCCTTCTTTGAGGACTGACCCTGGGGTGAATGGAGGGCTGTAAAAAAATGGGGGGGGGGGGGGAAATACTGTTGGGAGGTTAGGAACTGTAACGGTTAGGGGTCCTGATCATCTGGCATGATAGCTATGGTGCTGGATTGGGATCGCTGGAGTCGTGTCACTGGTGGGCTCATTGGGTGTGACCACTGCCTCGCTCAATTTCCCAATGGCGTTGTCGACAGGCTGGCCTGAGTTGGCGGGGTGATGCTGATCCCTCTGTTCAAATACATAACCTAGGCAAGAAGGATTTTGAGGAGGTTGGGTTGGGAGCAATACCGGGTCCGATCTGGCTTGGGCTAGGTCCCTTACCGAGACTGTGTCCTCCTGCCCATCGGTGTACTCAGTGTATGCATAATGCAGGTTCGCATGGAGCAGCATCACTCAGTCAATCAAAGGGTTGTTCTTTGAGTACTGGATGTGGCATCACAGGAGGACAGGTCCGGGAACCATGAGCCATGCCGGCGTGGTTGTTCCCGAATCGGATTTCCTTGGGAAAGGGAACATCCTTTCATGGGGAGTGGCATTGGTCATGGTGCATAGGAGGGAGCAGATGGAGTGTAGGGTGCTAGTGAACATGTCCTGCCAGTGAGCGGTGAGGAGGCCTTTGGACTGAAGGGAAAGCATAACCGTTTTTCAGATGGTGGCATTTTCTCTTTTGACCTGCCCATTACCACATGGGTTAAAGCTGGTGGTCCTGCTCAAAGCAATACCATGCTCCAGGAGGTACTTCTGCAGCTCAACACTCATAAACGAGGACCCTCAGTCACTGTGGTTGTAACTGGGGTAACCAAAGATGGCAAAAATGCTGTGCGAGGCCTCTATGACTGAGGAGGGGGTCATGTCCGAGCAGGGCACAAGCGAACAGGAAGCAAGAATATCCATCGATCACTGTAAGAATGTAGGTGTTACGGTTGGTCGACGGTAGGGGCCCCTTGAAGTCCATGCTTAGATGTTCAAATGGCTGGGTGGTTTTGATGACGTGGGTATTCTCCAGATGGAAGAAGTGGGGCTTGCACTCAGCACACACCGGGCAGGCTCAGGTCATGGAGCGAATCTCCTCGACCGTGTAGGGCAGGTTGCGAGCCTTAATGAAGTGTGTGAACCTAGTGACCCCTGGATGACAGAGCTCCTCGTGGAGTGTCTGCAGCTTGTCCAGTTGTATGTTGGTGCAAGTTCCCCTGGAGACTGCATCTGGCGGGTCGTTGAGCTTACCAGGCTGGTACAGTATGTCGTAATTGAAGGTAGAGAGTTTTATTCTCCACCTAGTGATCTTGTCGTTCTTAATCTTACCTCACTGGGTGCTGCTAAATATGAACGATACCACACATTGGTCAGTCAGCCGTGTAAAGTGCCTGCCAGTGAGGTACTGCCTCCAATGACGTACTGCTCGACTATGGTCTGGGCCTCCTTCTCGACAAAGGAGTGTCGGCTCTCAGTGGAGGGTCCTGGAGCAGAAGGCTACCAGCCGGCCAACCTGATTCAAAGTGGCCGCCAGTGCAAAATCGGATGCATCGCTTTTTACTTGGAATGGAATGGACTCGTCGATGGCGTGTAGTGTTGCAGTGGCGATGTCAGATTTGATGTGGTTGAAGGCCGCTCTGGCTTTGGTTAACAGGGGGAAGGAGGTGGTCTTGATAAGTGGCCGTGCTTTGTCGGCATAGTGTGGAATCCATTGGGTGTAGTACGAAAAGAAAACCAGGCAGCGTCTGAGTGCATTTTGGGTGCAGGGGGGGTGGGGGGGTGGCAAGTCCATGAGGAGACGCACATGGACAAAATCTGGCATTACCACCCTGTTCTTCACCACGCAACCTAGAATTGCAAGCCGAGTTGTCTGGAAGACACACTTGTCAAAATTGTAGGTTAAGATCAGCGGAATTGCAGTCTGAATTTTATTTTGAGGTTGGCATCTTGATCCTGCGTGTCATGGCCGTAGATGGTGACATTGTCCAGATATGGGAAAGTAGCTGTTAACCCGTTCTGGAAAACCGCGACACCATTTGTGACCCCAAAGTGTACCTGAGAAATTGATACAGGTGCCCGTTCGCTTCGAAGGCCATGAAAAGTCGGTATTCTCGGCGGATCGGGAGCTGGTGATAGGCCGAATGTAAGTCAATGGTGGAGAACACATGGTACTGGGCGATGTGATTCACCACATCTGTGATCTTCGGGAGGGGGTATGCATCCAGAAGTGTGAAGCGGTTGACTGTCTGGCTGTAGTCAACCACCATCCGTGGCTTCTCCCCACTTTTAAACGACCACCACCTGGGCCCTCCAGGGACTTGAGCTGGGTTCAATAATGCCCTCATCCAGCAGTCTGTGCACCTCACTTGTGATGAATGTCCTGTCTTCATAACTATATTGCCGGATTTTGGTAGCCACTGTTTTCCAGCCAAGGGTGAGGTTTGCGAAGAGTGCTGGAAGAGCAACTCGGAGGGTGGAGAAGCTACAAGTGGGGCGCCGGGGCACGGGAGAAGGTGGCTTGGGCTGTCGCTGGCAGGAGGGCTCCGGGATGGAGTGGTTACAGACAGAGAATGAGGCATGGGGGAAACAGATTGGAACTGGCACTGAAAATCCAGTCCGAGCAATATGGGAGCGCACAGTTGAGGGAGGACTCATAGTTTAAAATCAGTAAATGTAATGCCCTGGACTTTCAGGGTCACCATGCAAAACCCCTTTACCACAGTCGAGTGTGATCTGGTCACCAATGAAATCTTCTGGTCAGTGGGGAGAATGACCGGTCCGCAACGGTGGGCCAGGACTGGACGGATAAAACTCTCAATTGACACTGAGTCAAATAAGGAATTAATATGGTGTCCATGCACGTTAATCAGTTCCATTGCTTTTGTGAGGGTATGGGGGCAGTCCTGGTCCAGGGTCACTGATGTAGAGACCTCTGCTGGAAACAGTGAAGTCTTGCATGATAATGTCACACAACGTCAGGCCTGAAGTGCACTACGTGTGCGTGGTGACATCACAAAAGCAGTCGGGTTGGAGCTGTTAGCATCAAGTAGCTGGGGCCTGCTGGGGGCATCGGCCAACCAACGGTATGTACTGGGGGTCGCTGCTTGCAGTTGGCAGTGGGGCGGTCAGTCGGGCAGTCATTGGCAGTAGCGATGGTGGGTACCGGGTTGGTAGCATCGGTGGCAGTGGCGGGTACCAGGTCAGCGACATCGGTGGTAGCCATAGTGGCGGTGGGACTCTGGTCGGCAGCGGTGACAACAGTAGCAGCGGCAACAGTTCTCAGGTTGGCAGCAGCGGTCGCTGAAGTCAGGGCTGGGGTCTGAGCAGTCATTGCTCTGTGTGGGAGGACCAAGGAGGCCAACGGCATCATGGCGAGGGTGGAATGTACATACGTCAGGTGATGCTGCGCGATGAAGTCCTCGCTCTCATTGGACGAGAGCTCTGGAGAAGAGATGTTTGATTGTTTGATTGGGAGGGTGACAGTTGGGCTTCACACAAGGCACTGTGTTTGACGGCAGCCATTTTGGAGTGACAGACTACAGCAAAGTGGCCATTTTTAAGGCACTTCTGGCACCTGGCTCTCCTCGCCGGACACTGGGCCTGCTGTGCTTGTCCCTTCCACAGAAGTAGCACTTCAGGGTCGCATCAGACAGTGTAGCGGCGGCTGACAGGCTATCGGTGGGCTGTGGGGTAATAGGGTTGAGGGAGGGCATCCTACTCACTTCATAGCATTGGGTCCAGCCCTGAGAGGAAGCGTTCATACTTAAGACCGCAGCCTCTATTGTCTCTGCGATCTGGGTTTTCTCCCCCATTCTTTAGCAGATGCTGCCTCACCTCATTTGATCAGACCCCAGCCACATAAGCATCCTGAATGAGATCATCGGTGATCTCAGCAGCAGGTCTGTCTATGCAGGCACAGGCTCTGCCCAGTGCCCTTAGTGCTTGGAGATAAGCTCTGCAGGACTCACCGGACAGTCGCCTCCTGGTCGCTAGTTTGTATCGGGCATTGACCCTGTTTACCGGTCACTCATAGAGTTCTTTCAGCACCTTCATTGCTGCGACGTAAATGGCTGCATCCTGGATGTTCTCATAGACTCACGGGGACACCATAGACATTAATATCAGTAGTTGATGGCCGTCCTCCACCACGGCAGAGTCAGAGAATTATTGGTTAGCTTCAAAACATCTCACCCAGTGTTTAAAGTAATTTGGAGTTGTAGCCGACTGCGGGTCGATGTTGAGGCATTCCGGTCGGAGCATATGCCCATCCCTTGAAAACTTTCTAGTTAATAAAATTGTACTGCACGTCAAAAGAACCAAAGGCTTGTTGATCCAAACCAAGGCTTTTATTAACTAGAAGACTGGAGCGTATCACATGTAGGTCGACCAGTCCAGAATGATCTGGGTCTGGCTAGGAGCAACCCTTTAAGACCTGCCAGTAGGCATGGCTACACTCTCAGCCAATCACAACCATCCTATACTACAATATATACATATACACATTGGTGATAGAATCTGTACAATATGTTTGCAGCAGTCAGGCTATGTAACTATGGAATAATAGACAGCACAGTGGCACAGCAGGTGGATGTGTTGCTTCACAGCATGAGGGACCTCAGCTTATCCTTACAGCACAGAAACAGGTCCTGTTGAACTTTATCCTAATCTACAGTCGTCCTATTTGCTGCCTTTATGTCTATATCCTTCAACGTAGAACCATAGAACAAAACAGCACAGGCCCTTTACCCCTTCTAGTACATACTGAACTATTATTCTCCCTAATGTCACTGGCCTGCACCCTGACCATAGCTCTCCATAACCCTCCAATTCATGTATCTATCCAAATTCTTCTTAAATACTAAAATTGAGCCCGCATTCGCCACTTCAGCTGGCAGCTCGTTCCACCCTCCCATCACTCTCTGTGTGAAAAAATTCCCCCTAATGTTCCCTCTAAATTTTTCCCTTTCATCCTAAACCCATGTCCTCTGGTTTGTATCTCACATAACCCCAGTGGGAAAAAAAAATCTATCTACATTTATTCTGTCTTGACACCTTCTAATTTTAGAATCCACGATCAAATCTCCCCTCAATCTTCTATGCCCCAAGGAATAAAGTTTGAACTCATTTAACCTTTCCCTGTGATGCAGTTCCTGAAGACTGGCAACATCCTAGTAGATCTTTTCTGCACTCTTTCAATCTTATTGATATCATTTCTGTAGTTAGATGACCAAAACTGCATACAGTATTCCAGATTTGGCCTCACCAATGTCTTGTACAATTTTACCATAACATCCCAATTCCTATACTCAATACTTTGATTTATGAAGGTCAATATGCCTAAAGCTCTCTTTACCACCCTATCTACCTGTGACACCACTCTCAGGGAATTGTGTATAGGTATTCTCAGATCTCTCCATCCTACCACACTCCTCAGTGCGCTTCCATTTACTATGTATTTCCTGAGTGAAAATGCAACACCTCTCACTTGTCTGCATTAAATTCCATCTGCCATTTTTCATCTGATTTTTCCTCTGTAAGCTTTGAAAACCTTCTTCACTGTCCACAATACCTCCAAACATAGTGTCATCTGCAGACTTGCTGATCCAATTTACCACATTCTCATCCAAATCATTGATATACCTGACAAACAACAATTTTCCCAGCATCGATCCCTGAGGCACACCACTCTTTACAGACCTCCAGTCTGAGAAACAATCATCCACCACTATTCTTTGGCTTCTTCTGTCCAGCCACTGTCAAATCCAGTTCACTACTTCACCATGAATACCTAGCATTAAAACATTCCTGACTAATCTCCCATGTGCAACCTTGTCAGAATCAGAATCAGAAACAGGATTTATTGTTATAAACAAGTCATGAAATTCAGTGTTTTCTGGTAGCATCATAGAGCAAATATACATATTATAAACATCTTACGATATTGCTATAAAAATAAATAAAATAACAATAAATGTGCTTGAGAAGTAAATCAGTGACTATAGTTCATTCATTGTTCAGGAATCTGATGGCAGCGGGTAAAAAGCTGTCCTTGTGCTGTTGAGTGATCACCTTTAGGCTACTTTACCTTTTCCCTGATAGTAGCAGAGTGAAGAGGGCATGATCTGGGTGGTGGGTGTCTTTGAGGATAGAGAATGCTTTATTTTAGACACCGCCTCATGTAGATGTCCTCGATGGAATGAAGTCTGGTGCCTGTGATGTCACAAGCCAGGTTAACAAACCCATGGAGTTTATTCTTGTCCTGAGAATTGGCACCTCCATACCAGGCAGTGGTGCAACCAGCCAGAACGCTCTCCAAAGTACACATGTAGAGGTTTTCGAGAGTCTTCGGTGTCATACAGAATCTCCTGAAACACCTCACAAAGTATAGCTGCTGGCGAGCCTTCTTTGTGATTGCATCAATGTGGAGGCTCCAGGACAAATCCTCAGAGATGTTGACACCCAGGAACTTGAAGACCCTCTTCACTTCTGAGCCTTGGCTTTCTCCTGAAGTCCACAATCATCTCTTTGGTTTTGCTGATGTTGAGGGCAAAGTTGTTGTTGTAACACCATTCAATGAGCTGATCTATCTCCCTCCTATACACTTCTTCATTACCATTTGTGATTCTGCCAATAACTGTGGTGTAATCAGCAAACTTGTAGATGGCATTGGAATTGTGCCTGGCCACACAGTCATGGGTGTATAATGAGTAGAGCAGTGGGCTAAGCACGCATCCTTGGGGTGCACCTGTGTTGATGATCAGTGAGGAGGAGACGTTGTTCCCAATTCGTACTGACTGTGGTCTCCGATGAGAAAGGCAAGGATCCATTTGCAGGGCAGAGCCGATTACAGAGGCCTAGAGTTTGTACCTTCTTGACCAGCACTGAGGGAATAATGGTATTGAAGGCTAAGCTGTAGTAGATGAAGTGCAGCCGTATGTATGAATTGCTGTTTTCGAGGTGATTCCCAGCTGCGTGGAGAGCCAGCGATATTGCATCTGCTGTGGAGTGATTGTGACAATAGATGAATTGCAATGGGTCCAGATCTTAGCTACATGTTAATTCTGGCCATGACCAGCTTCTCAAACCATTTCATCACTGTAGAAGTTAGTGCTACTGGATGGTAGTCATTGAGGCAGCCCATACTACTCTTCTTGGATACCGGGGTGATTTATGCCTTTTTAAAGCTGGTAGGAAGCTCTAACTGCCACAGTGTGAGGTTGAGAATATCCATGAACACTCCAACTAGTTGATTGGTGCAGGTTTTCAGTACCCTGAATTTAGAATGTCCATTTTTAGCCATGTTTCCATAAAGCACATCACACAGCATTCCCTGATGTCTCTCCGATGTTGAAGTCTGGCTTGGCGTTCATCAACTTTGCTCTCCAAGGACTGTAGGTTAGCCAGGAGGATGGTAGGGAGTGGAAGCCTCATGTCCTGGTATCTCACCTTGACTTGTAGCCACCCCTCTGCGATCTTTAACTAGTGCATGAGTCTGCTGCTGAAGTTGTTGTTATACCTGCTGGAGTCATTGTTGCACCTGCAGGAGTAGTTGTACCTGTAGGAGTTGTTCTTTTACCTCCTGGAGTTGTTGTTGTACCTGTAGGAGTTGTTGCTTTACCTCCTGGCGTTGTTGTGGTACCTGCTGGAGTTATTGTTGGATCTGCAGGAGTTGTTGTTGTACCTTCATGAGTTGGTGTTGTACCTGCTTGAGTAGTTTAAAGGTCCCATGGACCTTCGAATAGCTGAAGCAGGACCAACAACAAAGGCCTTATTAATCTCCATGTAAACCACATCCACAGCCTTTCCTTCATCAACATTGCTGGTAACCTCCTCATTAAACATGACCTACCATCCACATAGTGAAGTTGACTTTCCATAATCAGTCCCTTGCTGTTCAAATACTTGTGTATCCTATCTCTTATGAAACCTTCCAATAATTTACCTACTACTGACATCAGACTCATTGGCCTGTCATTTACTGGTTTACTTTGGAGCCTTTTTTAAACAACAGAACAATGTGAGTTACCTCCAATCCTCCAGCACCTCACCATGGCTAAGAACATTTTAAATATTTCTGCCACAACCCCTGCAATTTCTACATTAGCCTCCCTCAAGGTTCTGGGGATTTATCCACCCTTAGTTGCTTTAAGACAGCAGAAACCACCTCCTCTTTAATCTGAATAGATTCCATGACCTCACTGCTTGTTTTCCTGACTTAGACTCTGTTCCAGTTACCTGGGTAAATACTGATGGAAAAAAAAACATTTAAGATGTCCTCCATTTCTTTAGCCTCCATACATAGCCAACCATGCTAATCTGTACTGGGACCCCAGCTGTTCGCAATTTACATTAATGATCTAGATGAGAGGATTGGATGTAATATCTCCAAATTTGCAGACAACACTAAGCTAGGAGGGGTTGTGTTCACTGAAGAGGGGCTCAGGAAGCTCCAGTGTGATTTGGATAAATTGGGGGACTGGGCAGATACATGGCAAATGCACTACAATGTGGATAAATGTGAGGTTATCCACTTTGGTAATATAAACCAGAGGGCAGATTACTATTTGAATGGCAATAGATTGGGAGATGGGGAAGTGCAGAGAGACCAAGGGGTGATGTTCTTGCAATGGAGGGAGTGCAAAGGCGATTCACCAGGCTGATACCTGGAATGGCAGGAATAACATATGAGGAAAGATTGTGCAATTTGGGATTGTACTCGCTGGAGTTTAGAAGATTGAGAGGGGATCTCATAGAGACATATAAAATTCTGACAGGACTGGACAGAATGGATAAGGAAGGGATGTTTCCAATAGTTGGGGAGTCCAGAACCCGGGGCCATGGTTCGAGGATAATAGGAAAACCATTTAGAACCAAGATGAGGAGGAATTTCTTTACCCAGAGAGTGGTGAATCTGTGGAATTTATTGCCACAGAGAGCAGTAGAGGCAGGTTCATTGAATATATTTAAGAGGGAATTAGATATATTTCTTCAGTATAAGGGAATTAGAGGTTATGGAGAGAAGGCGGGGACGGGGTACTGAACTTTAAGATCAGCCATGATCTCATTGAATGGCAGAGCAGGCTCGAAGGGCTGAATGACCTACTCCTGCTCCTATCTTCTATGTTTCTATGTTTCTTCAAAGGGACCATTTTTATCCTTTAGTATTTTGATGCTCTTAATATACCTGTAGAAGCCTTTAGGATTTTCCTTCACATTGTCTGCCAAAGCAACTTCATAATCTTAGCCTTCCTGATTTCTTTATTATTTTCTTGAATTTTTTGTTCTCTTTGAATACCTCATTTGCTCTATGTTGCCTAAACCTGCTACACACCTCTCTGTTCTTCCAACCCAGATCTGCAACATCCCTCTAAAACCAAGGTTCCCTATGCCTGCTAACTTTGCCTTTAATCCTGATAGGAACATACTAAATCCACTCTCAAAATTTAATCTTTCAATGTCTTCCACTTACCTCGCACATCCTTTCCAGAAAGCAACTTATCCCAGTCCACACATTCTAGATCCTTTCACATTGGTACATAAATGGCCTTTCTCCAATTTACAATCTCAACCCGAGGCTCAGACATATCCTTCTCGATAATTAACTTGAATTGATTGGCATTATGATCACTGGACCCAAAGTGATCCCCTGCATGTACATCTGTCACCTGCCCTGCCTCCTTTCCTAAGAGGAGATCCACTATTGCACTTTCTATTGATGGTACCTCAATAAATTGATTTAGAAAACTTTCCTGAACACATTTGACAAGCTCCATGCCATCCAGTCCTTTAACAGTATGGGAGTCCAGTCAATATGTGGAAAGTTGAAATCTCCTACTATGACAACAAACATAAAGTTTCCTGTAGCTACCTGCTATCTCTCTACAGATTTGCTCCTCCAATTCTTGCTGACTATTGGGTGGTCTATCATACAACCCCATGGTCATACCTTTCCCATTCCTCATCTCTACGCCTATAGCCACAGTCGATGAGCCCTCTGGTCTGACTTGCCTATGCACAGCTATGGTATTTTCCCTGATGAGGAATGCCACTCCTCCACCTTTCATGCACCCCATTCCACATCTTGGCTATTATTGAGCTAGTCCAAATGCCCCAGCTGTGTACTTATTTTTCATTGAAACTCTATATTCTGATTAGCTTGCTTGTCCTTCTACTTTAAGTGACAGTATGAAAGTTAGACTTTACCAGTTAGACTACTCAGGAGAAAATAATTCTCACTGGTCCAAGTTCTTCCCTGTGCATTCTAAAATATCACCTCACCAATGCTGTCTTGTTTTTTGATATCCTGAAAATGTTGCTGACTCTCTCCCTTCTCTAAGCTTCTCCTAATCTTACAACTTTTTTTTGGGGACGCCCTTCAGCATCTTTACTCCAGAAAAGCCAATTCTAGTCTCCCCAATTACTCTCCATAACTAAGTGGCATCCTATGTACTTACTTCAATGAAATTGCATCCTTCGTAAAGTATGGCTATCAGAACTAATGCAATACTCCAAGAGTGATCTAACCAATGCTTTATGAGGGTGAAACATAATAGCTCAACTCACGTTCTCTTAGCAAACTCTGATACATATCATTGCATCGATTTCTTCTGGTACTCTGGATTAGCAGAAAGAAAAATTGGACAGATAACATTATAGAGATAATTGATAACAAGTTACTTATTGTATAATATTCACAGGGCCCAAAGCAATTCATGTGCACCAATAAAGCTCAGAATTGCAGCTTGAAACTCCCTTCCAGCTGCTGAGTATGGACTAAAGAGGAATTTTTGATCCTTGGAGTGATTTTTTACATTTTGTGCACTTTTACAGCAATACCATTGAGTGTCATTATGTGGCATAAACAGGGTGACATATGTGAAAGGGTCATAAAGCTGCTTCAGATGATCAACATTGCATTACACTTACATCATGTGCTAGCAATTGAACTGAGGTTTCTGCCATTAGATTATGAATAAATGTTTCAGTGGAGTCATGACGATTCATTTTTGACAGGAAAGTTTTCCAATCATGCCTATGGATGTAAATGTTCGCCATTTTCAAATTTAATACGTCTCTTAAATTCATTGGCAACCATCAAGCACTGTTCACAATTTCTTCAGGTGAGCACCTTTTTTAATATAGGGATGGAACTTAATCGAACAAATTTGCTGGTGGTTTCATTTCACTGACACCACATAATACAGCACCACACACAAAATTATCTATTTTGTCTGTGAATTGCATTAACATACCACCAACTGCTCCATATAATATTAATAATGTAAATATTATTAAATCCATGATCTTGAATCTGTAGTCAAACAATATTTGAAGCCAGCTGAAAATGTTTAAAAAATTCAAATTTCATGGTATTAAATTCTGCTGTAAATAACATTTGTAAATACAGCTAATACCCAACTACATTTTTTGCCTACTTTCTCATAACATTTCGATGGTGCTTATAACATTTTAGCTCTACATTCCTCATGGTAGTAATTTTGAGAAATATACTCTTCAGAATATCCTAAATACGTGGGGTTCTTGTAGAAATGCATTAGATTCCGAAAAGCATTTCAGTACCCAGAGGTTTTGGGCTAATCTTCAATGAATACTTGCTTATATACTTTTACATGTACAATTATTCTCTTGAACAAGCTTTCATCATTCTTCATCCCTTCGTTTTGATGCGGAGACTCATAATAGCAAAGTAATGCAATGAGTCGAATAATGAGAATTTTCTGGCTGATGCAGAAGTACAATGTACCAATGTGCACAAAAATCTTACTTGCAGCAGCCATGCAGACTCGTACGGTATGCCAACTGCAATAAATAAATGTACCTATCAGGGACCCTGCAATTTCTGCACTCACCTCTATCGGCCTCACTCACCTTTCTTCACTTTAAGACAATAAGGACCACTCCTGTAATCTGTAAAGGCTCCATGACATTACTGATTGTTTGCCCCACTTTCCTGGACTCTGCCAATTTCCTGAGTAAATACAGATGCAAATAAAATATTTAAGATCTCCCCCATCTCTTCTGGGTCCATACATAGCCAATCACTCTGATCCTCAAGAGGACCAATTTTGTTCATTACTATGCTTATGCTCTTAATATACTTATCCAAATCTTTAGCATTTTTCTTCACCTGGTCTGCCAAAGCAACCCCATATCTTTTATTTAGCTCTCCTGATTTCCCTAAGATTTTTCCTGCATAATTTATACTCCTCAAATACCTCATTTGCTATTTTCTGCCTCTACCTGCTATAGAGACTTAAGAGAGACTTAAGAGACTTATCAGTAAGTTACAGGAAAGTGGAATCCGGGGAAGTATATTGGCCTGGATTGAAAATTGGTTGTCTGACAGGAGGCAGAGAGTCGGGATAAATGGGAGTTTTTCAGGTTGGCAGAGAGTGGTAAGTGGGAGCCGCAGGGGTCAGTTTTAGGCCCACAACTGTTCATCATTTACATTGATGACTTGGAGGAGGGGACAAAATGTGGTGTAGCCAAGTTTGCGGATGACACCAAATTGAATGGAAGAGCAAATTGTAATGTGGATGTGGAGGGTCTGCAGAGGGATATAGTTAAGCTGGATGAGTGGGCAAAGGTCTGGCAGATGGAGTACAATGTTAGTAAGTGTGAGGTTATCCATTTTGGCAAGAAAAATAAAAGAGCTGAATATTATTTAAAGGGTGAAAAACTACAGCATGCTGTTGTGCAGAGGGACTTGGGAGTGCTTGTGCATGAATCGCAAAAAGTTAGGTTGCAGGTGCGGCAGGTTATTAAGAAGGCAAATGGAATGTTGGCCTTCATCGCTAGAGGAATTGAATTCAGGAGTAGGGAGGTAATGTTGCAACTGTATAAGGTACTGGTGAGACTGCACCTAGAGTACTGTGCCCCGTTCTGATCTCCATATTTGAGGAAGGATATACTGGCTTTGGAGACGGTCCAGAGGAGGTTTACTAGGTTGATCCCTGGGATGAAGGGGTTGACTTATGATGAAAGATTAAATCGTCTAGGATTGTATTCGCTCGAGTTCAGAAGAATGAGAGGAGATCTTATAGAAACATATAGGATTATGAAGGGTATGGATAGGATAGATGTAGGAAGGTTTTTTGAGCTGGCCGGGGAAACTAAAACGAGAGGACACCGTCTCAAGATTCAGGGGAGTAGATTTAGGACAGAGATGAGGAAAAATAGTTTTTCCCAGGGAAGTGGTTGAGGCTGCCTCATTAAACATATTTAAAATTCGGTTAGATACATTTTTACATGATAGAGAAATTAGGGGATATGGGGAGAAGGCAGGTAGGTGGAGTTAGGTCATAAATTAGATCAGCCATGATCGTATTGAATGGCGGAGCAGGCTCGATGGGCCATTTTTGGCCTGCTCCTGTTCCTACTTCCTATGTTCCTATGTTCCTACACCTTTCTCTTCTTCATAACCAGATTCCCCAAATCTCTCAAAAAACCAAGTGCCTTGTGGGTGTTAACTTTACCTTTAATCCTCACAGAAGTTATATAAACTCTGTACTTCAAAATGTCATCTTTGAATGCCTTTCACTTACTGAACACATATTTGTCATGAAAAAATCTTAGCCCAATCTACACTTTCAGGATCCTTTTTCATTTCCTCAAATTTGGCCTTTCTCCATTTGAGAATCTCAACCTGAGGACCGGACCTGCACACATTCATAATCCGTCCATACCCCTACCATCTATCTGTTTGTTCATTTTTTTCTTAAATGTAAAAATTGAGCCCATATCCCCCACTTCAGCTGACACCTCATTCCATACCCTCACCACTCACTGTGTGAAGGAGTTCCCATTAATTTCCACCCTTAAACTTTTCTCCATTCTCCCTTAACCCATGTCCTCTGGTTGCATCTCACCTAACCTCAATGCAAAAAGGCTCCTTGCATTTATTCAATCTGTACCCATCTTAATTGTGTACACCTTTATCAAATCGCCCCTCCCATCTATGTATCTGCCCACATTTTTCTTAAAAAATTGAGCCCACATTCACCATTTCAGCATGCAGCTAGTTCTACAGTCCCACCACTCTATATGTGAAGAAATTCCCCTAATGTTCCCTCTAAGCCTTTCCCCATTCACTGCTAACCCATGTTCTCTGGTTTGTATATCACCTACCATCAGTGGAAAAAGCTTACTTGCATTTATTCTATCAAAACCCAGCATAATTTTGTATACCTCTATCAAATTCTTCTACACTCCAGGGAATAAATTCTAACCTGTTAAATCTTTCCCTGCATCTAAGTTCCTCTAGTTCAGTGCTTCTCAACCTTTTTCTTTCCACTCACATACCACTTTAAGTAATTCCTATGCCATAGTTGATCTGTGATCAGTAAGGGATTGCTTAAGGTATAAGGTGGGTGGAAATAAAAAGTTTGAAAACCACTATTATAATCATACCTAATTGATTTGTTATGTGCACGGTTTCAGAACTCCAAAGAAAATGGGCCAATAACAATTTTTCTCAAGCAAAATATTTCAGTAACAATTGGGTGTAGATTCTCAACCTTCCCTTCCCACTTACATCCCACCTTTAAAAATCCCTTAGTAATCACAGAGCACCAATGGCATAGGGATTACTTAAAGTGGTATGTGAGTAGAAAGAAAAGCTCTAGTCCCAGCAGCATCCTAGTAAATCTCTACACTCCTTCAATTTTATTGATCTTTTTTTGCAGTTAGGTTACCTAAACTACATTCAATACTCCAAATTTTGTCTCACCAATGTCTTATACAACTTTGCCATATTATCCCAACTCCTATACACAATACTGATAATGAAGCCCGAGATACCAAAAGGTGTCTTTGCAAACCTATTGACCTGTGACACCACTTTCAACAAATTCTGTACTGTATTCCCAGATCCCTCTGTTCTACCACAAGACTCAGTGCCCTTCCCTTTACAGTTCTACCTTGGTTTGTTCTTACAAAATGAAACACCTCTCACTTGTCTGCATTAAAATCCATCTGTCATTTTCCAAACCATTTTTCCAGCTGTTCCAGTTCCCTTTGCTGGCTTTGAAAGGCTTCCTTGCTATCCACTGCAGCACCAATCTTTATGTCATCTGAAAATGTGCTGACCCAATATACCATATTGCCATCAAGATTATTGATGAAGATGCCAAACAACTAAGGACACAGCACCAATCCTTAACCACACCACCAGTTACAGGCTTTCAGACAGAGAAGCAATTATCTACCACTCTCTGGCTTCTCCCATAAAGCCAATGTTGAATCTAATGTAGGACCTCAACTTAAATACTAAGCTACTGAAACTTTCTGACTAACCTCCCATTGGGACATTGTCAGAAGTCCATGTAGTCAACATCCACTGCCTTTCCTTCCTCAACAGTGTACAGCAGCGGCCATGAAGGTTTGCAGAAGTCAGAGGAGCATGGACTGGTGCAGAGAAACAGTATGGTGATAGCATAGCCCTTTGAGAAGGGGAAGCATTGGGAGACAACCTTACAGGGTGATGACCACAGGTTAGTGACCACGCCAGCAGATAAGCAAAGGACTCAGCATCTGAAGGACCCCCACAGGCTGCAGGCAACTTAAGGTTTGAGAAGCTACATGGGCTGAGGGCTTTTTTTTATATATTTTTTTATTTCAATTTTTTTTTTAAATTATATTTATATGGAGTGTTCAGTAAAAGCTCCTTTCAGTCCATGAGCACCGGCAGCCCAATTAAACCAAATTGACCAGCACCCCCTGTAGGTTTTTTTCTAAACAGTTGAAGGAAACCAGAGAACCCAGAGGATACTCACACAGACAAGGGGAGAACATACGCACTCCGATTCAAAACCCGGTCACTGGCGCTGTAACAGTGTTGTGCTATCCGTTACACTAACTGTGCCACAAGTGGAGACTGGCTCATAGGAAACCGATATCGGAGCCAAGATTTGAGATGGTGCTAAGGGTAAGAAATATTACCAAAGGGCTTCAGATGATGAAGGCTTCCCAATCATGATGGAGGTTTGGATCTGGAGCTTGGGTAGTCAATAAATCGAACAGTAGTTTATGTGGCTGCAGAGGCTGCAAGAGCTCTGGAGGCCAATCCACAGACACTCAATCACTTTGAAGTGACCCTTTTTTTTCTTTCCTTTTTTATGGGCACTCGACTCCTGGATCCATAGGGCACTACAGCACAGAAAACAGGCTTTTTGTCCCTTCTAATCTGGGCTGACTACTATTCCACTAATCCCAGTGACTTGTTCTCATTCCATAACCCTCGAGACTTCTCCCATCCATGTATCTCTTTAATTTATTCTTAAGATCGAGCCTGCATTCAATATACCAGATGAGTGCTCATTCTGCACTCCAACCACTCTCTGAGTGAAGATCTTTCCTATAATGATCCCCTTAAACCTTTCCACTTTCTTCTTAAAACTATGACCTCTCATATTTATCTCCCCTAATCTGTGGAAAAAGCTTACTCACATCCACTCCGTCTACACCTCTCATTATCTTGAAAACTTCTATCAAATCTTCCCTCATTCTTCTTCACTCCAAGGAATGAAGTCCTAACCTGTTTAATTTTTCTCTGTAGCTCAACTCCTGAAGATCCAGCAACATCCTAGTAAATCTTCTCTGCACTCTTTCAATCTTATTGATATCCTTCCTGTAGTTAGGTGATCAGACTGCATGCAATGTTCCAAATTTGACCTTCACCAATGTCTTAAACAACTTCTACATAACATCCCAACTCCTATACAGAATTCTTTAATTTATAAAGGCTAAGATGCCATAAGATTTATTTACAACACTGTCCACCTGCGACACTATCTTCAGAGAAAAATGATTCTGTATTCCTAGATCCTCATTCACTGTGTATGTCCTACCTTCCAAAATCCAACACACACTTGTCAGCATTAAACACTATCTGCTACTTTTTGACCCATTCTCCCTGTTGGTTCAGATCCCTCTGCAAGAATTGAAAGTCTTCCTCATTGTCCACAATGCCTCCTATCTTTGTGTCATCAGCAAACTTGATGATCCAATTTAACGCATTACATCCAGATCATTAATATAGGCAACATACAACACAGATCCATGAGGCACACCACAAGTCACAGGCCTTTTCAGTCTCAAAAGCCACCATCTACTGCCACTCCCTGTTTTCTCCCACACTGCTAGGAAGGTAGAAACAAGAATGAAGCATGGCCTAGGTGATGGGTATCTTTTATGGAATCAGAAATTCAAAACTCATGATGGATTTGGCTTTGTCTGCCACTTTATCCAGCCTACTGCATTTGATTTCCAAAGCAGGCAGTGGGTGAATTGAGTGGGCTCCCTGTTCTCATGTAGCAGGTAACTACTTTTAAAATAGAATCTCCAAACACATTTATGTCCTCTGCAGGTGCCAATGAAGACCCCCAAAAAAACTCATAGTGGGTACAGTACTGAGCTCTTGCCACGGTGGGCACCAGGGGTTAAAACTCCCATTGGGTCCTTGTGCACAAAGTCTCAGCAAGCAGAGTTAAATTGCCTCACAGCACCAGTCTCTGCTCCATGATGACTTGGGGGCTGTCCGTGTGCCC
Organism: Narcine bancroftii; assembly: GCF_036971445.1. Taxonomy (NCBI): domain Eukaryota; kingdom Metazoa; phylum Chordata; class Chondrichthyes; order Torpediniformes; family Narcinidae; genus Narcine; species Narcine bancroftii. The sequence goes on from NC_091471.1 coordinate 148,914,857, forward strand.
TTTGCACATTCCCCCTTTTTCACCGTGATCTCTGACTTCCTTCCACATTCATATAGGTTGGTTGGTGACTTTTGTTTTACATGCAGCGTGGTAACAGGGCCTTCTGGGCCACAAGCCCATGCTACCCAAATGCCCTAATTAACCTGAAGGGTGGGAGGAAATTGGAGCACCCAGACATGCAGACACGGGGAGAAAGCACAATCTCCTTATAGACAGCACCGGCTTCGAACATAGGTTGATGGTGCTGTGATAGCATCGTGCCAACCGCAACACTAATCATCCTAAATTTTCATGAGTGTGTAAGTGAGTTTTAGAATCTGGGAATAGTTGATAGGAATGTGAGAAAAATAAAAAAAAAGGAGTTAATGTGGAATTTGTGTGAAGTCAAGTTTATTGGCATCTGATGGTACAAGTACAACCTGACAAAACTGCGTTCTCTGGGCAAAACATGCAAACACACAACCAGACATAACACAAATACAGATAAATAACACATATGCAGGACAAGTATCTCATTTATAATTAAAAATAATAGATGAATAAATAAATATATCAATGAATAAATAAATGGATTTATTGATTAATTCATTAATTGATGTGGGCACACATTTGATAGGCCAAGAGCCCATTTTCCATGCTGCATATCTCTATCATCAATATTATACAGAGGTTTTTTCCAACGTTTACACAGATACTGACTAAGGTTTTCCGATATTCTGGTGCAGTAGCTCTGTGACCTGCACAACTTTGGGAACTCGGTGAATACCCAATTTTAATATTGGCCAGGTCTATCAGCGGCATCAGTCTTCACTCCATCAAAGACATCTATAAGAGGCAGTGTCTCGAGAAAGCATTATCTATCCTCAAGGACCTTCACCACCCAGGGCATGCCCTCTTCTCACTTTTACCATCAGGAAGGAGGAACAGGAGCTTGAAGACGAACTCCCAACATATAAAAGAAGCTTCTTTCCCTCTGCCATCAGGTTCCTGAATGGAGAATCGATGAACCACAGACTCTACCTCACTTTTCTCTTCTTGTTGCCCTAATTTATTTACTTTTTTAATGTAATTTATAACGATTTTCCACCAGTAATGCTCTTGAAAAACAACAAATTTTGTGACACATTTTAATGACAATAAATTCTACGTCTGAAGTCTGATTTTTAAGTGCAGTTTCCACCTTGAATTCCATTGGAAAACTCTTGCTCTGCGGCTCCTTATAAAGTTACGCACAGGGATCGCAACGGCCATATTGTTATTATGTATTGAAAATGAATCAAACCCTAATTGTTGGAAACTGAGAGATGCAACAGTGAAACAGTCTCCTTGGCCACTGAATCAGTAGCAGCTATAATTTACACCTAACTTTCCCCACCCTGAATTCTACCTCACACTTACAAACTGAGTTAAATGACAGTGAACAGTTCTCCCATCAACCTGTACACATTTGTAATGTTAGTAGAATCAGTAGCACCATGGGTACTGATATGAGCCAAGAGGACCCATAAACCCAGCAGCAGTAGATATTCACCAAGACAAATGGTTACTTAAACAAAAGTTTCCTTTAATTATCTTTAAACATGAAAACAGAATCACACTTTAACTTATCACTATTGACTTAATTAACCTAACTTAATCCCCTTCTAATTCTAAACGCATGTGTATGTAATGTGTGTGTGTGAGTTCAAAAAAGTTCTTTGGTTCACAGTCCAATCTCACTTCTCATTCCTCCAAGTTCGCTGGTTGCAGGCAATTCTTATACTCTGCACAGATTTTAACATTTATAAAGTTCACCAGGCTTTGGTGCTTGAAAGGTCAAAGGTTACCACTCATGAAGGTTTTTGTCAGAGATTTGTTGTTCCAGGACATCCACAACTGATTTACTTCCATCAGCCACTTCAGTGTCTTGCTGATGAAACTTGCACCTTCAGGGTTCTCCAGATGATAACCTCTTTCTTTCAGGTCACCACAGAGTTCATTTTTGCTTCTCTTATTCCAAGTAAAATATTAGACAGCCAGTCCTCTCCTCTTGCATGAACCACAAGGGCTTTGACCAGGCTGAACCAAAAACTCACAACCCATCTTCCAAATGGGGCTTTCCACAAGCTTGTCAGCTTGTCCTGTTCCAGTCACAGTTGCTGTTGCTGGCTGTAACACTGTAGAAGTGATCTATCAATCTCTCTCTCTCTTTCTCTCTTTCTTTCTCTCACTCTCTGTTTGACTCTCTCTGCTTGCCAAACCACATGACCCTCTTAGAACAGCTCCAGACAATCTGCAGCTCTGACAAGATCTTTTATCTGTTGTCTTTTTAATCTCTTGGGCACTCTCAAAAGCTCTTGCAAAGTCTGTTCGGTCGATATTTCTAGCATTAGCAGAGCTCCAGTATTTCAAATAAGCTCTGTTTTAAAGAGTTTGTATGTAACCTACTCTAACAAATCTTTTGCAATTTATTTCCCCAAAACATATCTATTTACTCTGTCACAGTACACGCAAACTCCAAGTGGACAACAGATGAGGTCAAGATTAGACCAATGAGGCAGATTGGACCTATGAGGCAGTGCCTCATCTAGCCATGGCACGATGCCATCTATCTTGTTCTTCTGTGAGGCTGGGCACTTCCCATGTATTGGACTGCTAAATCTATCCCCATACATCAAGTTGTCCCAATTCATTGTGTGTAATAAGCAGATCAAGGGATGGATGAGAAGCAATGATTGCATCTTCCTGCACAGGGGAACATACAGAAATTCCAGTATCATTGTTAAAAATATATGTGAATGAAAGTTAATGAGAAAAAATGAATTGTGCTGTGGCTGTTTGCAAAACCTCCTAACACTCATGAGACCCTAAATTCAAATATCTCTGCCAACTCGCTGCAGGGTTTGTTTCTTGTTTTACTGTGAATTATAAACACATATTGTAGGTTGTATCTTTGACAGCTAATTTCTGCAGAAAAATACAGACATTGCTGGCATCAATAGTTGTGGTCTGATCATGGGCAATCATTATATATTATGCAGTAACTCTGCAAGTTAATTTTTTGACAGTCCCTGATTAATTGCATCCAAAAGACACATGCATGTAGTTTGGTTTCTCTGTTTATTTTTCTGTGCAATATCAATTTGAGGTCAATTTCTGGTTGTAAGTTGAAATTGGAAAACTAAGATTCCTGTAAAAGAAGCACATGGAGACATTTTTTTTTGAATAATACAAAAGGAAATAAATCTCACAAACTCACAATCCCATAGAATATAATCATTTTTTTTATGGAGAAATCTACTGGGTAAAAAATACAATTGATACAACAAATTAAAGTAAAAAATAATGTCACAATGAAGGGGTGAAATTTTCTAACTGTCTTGTTTCACAAGTTGGATATAGAAAATTTGTAAATCAAAAAAAGTGTCAATACATGCATTCCTGATTAGACCTTTACCAAATTCACAGCACAATTGCAGGTGTTAGCTGAACATTAATTACAGAGGGCTGTAGGTATTCGTGGACATGCTTCTCACCACAAAATGGCAGTAGCAACCTGACTGATGACTGCCATGGAGGAGAGAGAGGAAATAGGATGAGGGAGAGGGACTCATCGTGGTACATAAAGTCAAGGCCAGAAAGGATGACCTATATGTCAAAGGGTAGTGTCCCGGGAGACCTCTCACATGCAGGCAGTAGTTTCAGCCTTTAACCCCTAGGTGACCAACATTGACTAAAAATTGACCAACTATCTTCCCATCATGCTATGAGAAATGTGAAACCTTCATTTATAGCAACTTTAAAACAGAACTGACTGTGAGTAGGAGAAAACTGTGAATAAGACCATTTCTTTCACAGACAGTAATACAATCGACAAGAATGCCACTTGTAGTATTTGTTTTCTGGCTGAAGATTTTCCACAGAGGAGGATCATCTTCCCCACAGGACAATAAGGTAAAGCCCTTCCACACCATAACAATTCTCAAAGTAAAAGCTGATGACACAGGACTAATTATGTCTTATAAGGGATAAATTGGACATGGAAGAAACAATCACTATAGGAATGGTTTGCATTAATTATTAGTCATGCATCAATATTTGCATAATGAAAACAAAGATTCTGAGGAAACACAAGTTTCTGCTGCAAAACAATGAAGAGGTTTGATTAGTTTGGACATGGAGGCCAATTCTGGTGTGTTTTGCTCATGAGCAAAGTAAGAGGTAATGACTTAGAGGGCTTTAAAAAAATAGTTATCTAAGAGTCTTCAGCAGCGTGGACTCGATGCTGTCGACCTCTGCCATCTCGAGTACTTCGACGTTAGGGATGTAAGCGCTCCAATGGATGTATGAAGATCCAGCTGCGCTGGATGGGTCACGTCTCCAGAATGGAGGACCATCGCCTTCCCAAGATCGTGTTATATGGCGAGCTCTCCACTGGCCACCGTGACAGAGGTGCACCAAAGAAAAGGTACAAGGACTGCCTAAAGAAATCTCTTGGTGCCTGCCACATTGACCACCGCCACTGGGCTGATAACGCCTCAAACCGTGCATCTTGGCGCCTCACAGTTTGGCGGGCAGCAACCTCCTTTGAAGAAGACCGCAGAGCCCACCTCACTGACAAAAGGCAAAGGAGGAAAAACCCAACACCCAACCCCAACCAACCAATTTTCCCCTGCAACCGCTGCAATCGTGTCTGCCTGTCCCGCATCGGACTTGTCAGCCACAAACAAGCCTGCAGCTGACGTGGACTTTTTACCCCCTCCATAAATCTTCGTCCGCGAAGCCAAGCCAAAGAAGATCTAAGAGTTCAGCTGCAGAAATTGTAAGATTGGCAGAGCACTAAAACTGCAGCAGTGCAGAATACATTTCTTTTTCTATGTCTTTCGAACTTTCTTGCAATATTTTATATTGCTTGTAGTCATGTCATTTCTATTAACAGAAGGCCCTGTTACCACGCTACTTTGCAATTAGCTCTTTGTACAATGCTCTTAGTTTAGATACCCTGAGTGTCTTGCTTTGAACCAGCATGGACTCATTGGGCCAAATAGTATCCTTCTATGTTGTCAGGAAATATAAAATATGGAATTCACCAGCTATTTTTTTTCCTACTCAGAAGGGTTGAGGGCCAAGAATAGATGGCCATTATTTGAAGGTCTAAGAGTAGGTGTCTTTGATAGTGTGATTCTTGAACAAGGCCAATAAAATATTTTATAACCTTAGTATGTCAGAGAGAGCCCTACATTGATATCATCAGCAGTTTTTATCTGCTCTGACAAACTCAGACCAAAACATGCATGCTGCTTGACAGGTCTCCACTCCTGTGATGGTGGCTCCCTCCTACTTGACAATGTTCTGGCAAGGTAAACATTTATGTGAAATACTGAGAGTTATTAGTGCATGATAACATAGCATATTTACTTTACACTCCTTTCTGGCCCAAATAAAATAAACAGTTTCAACTGCTGCAGTAAAATAACAAACAGACAACACATGACTCATTTACAGTGCATTCTAGTGCACACAACAATGAGATATAAATCTAACTTCCTCAAAAAAAATGAACAGATATACCCCAGCAAACTCTTGAATATCATTTGCTGTTGTTCTAAATTTTTTAGACTCTCAAGTTATTTTGAATTATTCTAGCCCCTTGATTTGTATAACTATTCAAAAGAGAATAATTGAATTGCTTCCAAATACTGGCAAAGGAAGAAAACATCAGCCCTGTGTAATCTCGTCAGTCAATAAATGTATTGTGGAAATTTTAATTAGTTTGCTTTCATCTGAATCTTCAGGTCTTCAAGAGAATCCAGTTCTTATCTTTTTGCCTACCTACCATTAAATTTCTTCATCAACTCTCAGCTCTAGGTCAATGGCAGCTCTGACATCTCTCAGCCAAAATGCTTGGATATAAAGCCTCTAGACTTGATCAGTTATACTATGTTGATCTAAAGCAGTACTGGGGAAATACCACACCCTCAGAGATTATATCATCAGAAATAAATGTTAAAGGGTGAATCATCTTCTCTCTGAGATCTATCAGGCTTTATTTTGAAAAGCAGAGCCATTCTCCTTCATGACCAATTCTATGTCAGTTACCTTTAAAATTGAAAAGAACTGAAGCGAATGATGGGCTGTAATATGATGGGAAATTTGTTTGGAAGATCAATCTAATGGGCTAAATGGCCTATTTCTGTCCAGTTAAGGAGTATGCCATTCACTTTAAAATTTCATTGTCCACAAATCATTTTCGAAGGTTCTGGAGTTATTTTCTTTATTTATTAGTGTAATTTATATCTTTTACCATAGATAAATAATTTTCATTTTATGATAATTTTGTTTGGAATGTATGAAATTATCTTCCCAAAAAGAATGATATTGGTCCATTATTATTTAGATGCAGAATAATTTCAAATCAATTGATGTGAAGAATGAAAATTGATTTATTTCTCCCCATTAAGTTAATGAATAGTTATCAGGGATGTGTGAAACTGGTTTGAGGTTACACACTGAGCTTGAATGGCAAAACAGGATCAAAGGGCCAAATTGAATCCCCCTACTTTTACTATTCATGTAGTTTATAATGCTGTCTGTATCTACCTGTTGGAAACCCTATCATCCTCCTCATCATCAGAAAAGAACAAATTCACATCAACACATATTGATAAATAGGTGAACGTTCTCCTTTAGATATGCAAGAGCAGTAACCAGAGAAGTCTTTGGCAGATGAATGGTGTCCTATAATTATTGCTCTGAGATTCTCATGTTCATGAATGGGAATTTTGAGAGACACATCCTGCTGTGTACACATATGCACAAATTAAGTTGAATCAGATTATACAGATTAATTCAGATTTCAGAAGCCACACTGTCCATCAAAAGATGTTAGTTCCAATTCAGTTTCCATTATTTTATTTTCAGATCTGATTAAACATTTTCACTTAACTTTGCTTTAAATTCATGTGTCTTTCATTTGAATTAAAAAAGCACCCAGATGAGAAACTGAAGTGTTACAACCTATGAGGCTATACCTCAACAGCTGGAAAATGGGTTAAATCTATACAGAACATTTTTTCTCAGCATGGACATGATGGGACAAATAGTTCACTGCCATGCTATAAATGTCCATGATTCTGATATCAAGAGCATTGAATTTAGCAAGAAAGTCATGCACAGCCTGCTCTTCATTTAACATAAAGAAGGATGGTGTCAAATAACATGTTGTACAGTTTTAATTTCATTCCACCAATCAAATAAAAGGGAACATTCCTTTGCAGTATCATTTGGTCTGCAATTTATTGCACTGAGGAGAAAAGTCTCTATCATTCACCAGTGACCCCAGCACTCATGAAGTATTTGGCTGTTCTCCCCTGTGGAATAAATGGTAGATTAAAGGATTAAAGGACACAAACCTGGTTACCCTCAGTATATTACTGTAAACTGCTGAGTACAGCCAGTTTTTGTCAGAAAGAATTATTGAAAAAAAATTGTAGACATGAAAAAAATTTCCAGGGTCAGGACTTCGTCACTACACCAATGAAGAACAAACAGTAAATTTAAGAAAGCTTTGTTGGACCATTGAAAAATAGACACAGGCATAATATTTTCAAAGCTTGCTGCAGAGCCTTCCTGTGGAAAAAGTGAAAAAAAAATCCTTAATTCCTCTTTTTTTTTCTATCTATAAGGTAACAGTTATACTATTTAAAAGACTGCGGTTATACTTTTGTTTGCCCTCCCTCTCAAAAGCTTGTATTTCATTCAGTTCTCAAGTTTACGATCCCAGCCATCGTTCCAGTACAGTACTTCATTAAAGTAATCTTTCTTTTTAATGTGGCAGCCAAATGTTGGCAGGTTATATAACAATGCCTGAAATCAAGCTCAGCCAAGTCTGATGGTGTCCCAGCCTAATATCCAGAAGATGTTCTTTTCAGCATAATTTATTGCACACATTGTTTAAAAGCTTCTCTTTTCTTTTTTTAAGCTAAGAAGGCTGAAGTTCAGTTTATCATCTCTAACCTTAACAAAACAGACCACTGTAAAACAAACACCTTGGGGTCTTCACTCTTTTCAAATATGAAGGTCTGGCCCCCTCCCAAGAAAAAAATGTCCATCTCAGAAATTACTAGCTTCTTCTTCTTCTTTCTTCTTTGGCTTGGCTTCGCGGACGAAGATTTATGGAGGGGGTAAAAAGTCCACGTCAGCTGCAGGCTCGTTTGTGGCTGACAAGTCCGATGCGGGACAGGCAGACACGATTGCAGCGGTTGCAGGGGAAAATTGGTTGGTTGGGGTTGGGTGTTGGGTTTTTCCTCCTTTGCCTTTTGTCAGTGAGGTAGGCTCTGCGGTCTTCTTCAAAGGAGGTTGCTGCCCGCCAAACTGTGAGGCGCCAAGATGCACGGTTTGAGGCGATATCAGCCCACTGGCGGTGGTCAATGTGGCAGGCACCAAGAGATTTCTTTAGGCAGTCCTTGTACCTTTTCTTTGGTGCACCTCTGTCACGGTGGCCAGTGGAGAGCTCGCCATATAACACGATCTTGGGAAGGCGATGGTCCTCCATTCTGGAGACGTGACCCATCCAGCGCAGCTGGATCTTCAGCAGCGTGGACTCGATGCTGTCGACCTCTGCCATCTCGAGTACTTCGACGTTAGGGATGTAAGCGCTCCAATGGATGTTGAGGATGGAGCGGAGACAACGCTGGTGGAAGCGTTCTAGGAGCCGTAGGTGGTGCCGGTAGAGGACCCATGATTCGGAGCCGAACAGGAGTGTGGGTATGACAACGGCTCTGTATACGCTTATCTTTGTGAGGTTTTTCAGTTGGTTGTTTTTCCAGACTCTTTTGTGTAGTCTTCCAAAGGCGCTATTTGCCTTGGCGAGTCTGTTGTCTATCTCATTGTCGATCCTTGCATCTGATGAAATGGTGCAGCCGAGATAGGTAAACTGGTTGACCGTTTTGAGTTTTGTGTGCCCGATGGAGATGTGGGGGGGCTAGTAATCATGGTGGGGAGCTGGCTGATGGAGGACTTCAGTTTTCTTCAGGCTGACTTCCAGCTACTCTGTAGTGTAAATGGCTATTTAAAGGGCAAGGCTGCCCCATGCTTATCAACTCCAGTAAGTGACAGCCCCTGAATCTTGCTGAAATCAGCATTTAGACTGGAATAGAGCTTGTTTTGTCCTCTAGTTGGTTATTTATCTTTACTGCCAATATCTTTGATCTATCTCCATTCAAATGGAAAACAACAATTATGGTAACAATGGAAGGAAATAGTCAAAAACTCCCCATTGTTATCACAAATGAGGAAAACACCTAACAGCAGCCCCTATAGGCAAATATGAAAGAGCATTTATATCAGGGAGAAGGCGAGCCATAGCCTGTACTCACTGCCTCTTCCAGACTGAAATGTACTCATATTGTTTTAGAAGGTCAACATGGGAATTTCACTCTGTCTTATTTGGTTCATTAAACATGCTGTAGCGGAGACAACGCTTCCACCAGCGTTGTCTCCGCTCCATCCTCAACATCCATTGGAGCGCTTTCATCCCTAACGTCGAAGTACTCGAGATGGCAGAGGTCGACAGCATCGAGTCCACGCTGCTGAAGATCCAGCTGCGCTGGGTGGGTCACGTCTCCAGAATGGAGGACCATCGCCTTCCCAAGATCGTGTATATGGTGAGCTCTCCACTGGCCACCATGACAGAGGTGCACCAAAGAAAAGGTACAAGGACTGCCTAAAGAAATCTCTTGGTGCCTGCCACATTGACCACCGCCAGTGGGCTGATATCACCTCAAACCGTGCATCTTGGCGCCTCACAGTTTGGCGGGCAGCAACCTCCTTTGAAGAAGACCACAGAGCCCACCTCACTGACAAAAGGCAAAGGAGGAAAATCCCAACACCCAACCCCAACCAACCAATTTTCCCCTGCAGCCGCTGCAACCGTGTCTGCCTGTCCCGCATCGGACTTGTCAGCCACAAACGAGCCTGCAGCTGACGTGGACTTTTTACCCCCTCTATAAATCTTCGTCCGCGAAGCCAAGCCAAAGAAAAGAAGAACATCCTTAAGAAAGCAAAAAAAAAAGCATGTTAGAAACTCTGCAGAATGCTGTGTTGAAACAAAAACCTGAAAAGTCTGCCTGCACCTACCATGTGCTGGCTACATTGAACACTGGTCACACTCTCCCTATGGTCACGACAAAACAACTGCTTAAAAGATTGTTATGAAGTGAGGGAAAACACTGGGGTGGCGGTGGGGGGTGGGGGGGTGGGAGGATACTGCACCTTCTGTGTGTCAAGGCATTGCCCTGTCAGATCTCATAGATCATAGAATGTTAGAGCACAGTACATGCCCTTCAGCCCTTCAGCCCATAATTCATCTAAACCTTCCTTCTGTCACACCCACAATACCTTACTTTTTCTTATATCCATATGCCTCTTTAAAAGTCACTCAAATGTTCCAATTACAACAGCCTCCACCATCACCTTTGGCAATGCATTCCAGGCACCAACCATTCACTGTGTTAAAAGCTTACCTGTGACATCTCCTCTAAACTTTCCTTCCCTCACCTTGAACAGATGCTCTCTGGTAGTTGCTATTGTCGATCCAGATGGTTGTTCTATGCCTCTCATGAAGTTATATTCCTCTATTAAGTTACCTCTCATCCTTCATTAATCCACAGAGAAAAGCTCTGTCATCCTTGCTTCATGAGACATGTTCTCCAATCTAAGCCATATGATAGTAAATCGCCTCTGCATCATTTCTAAAGCTTCTACAACCTTTCTATAATGAGGCAACCAGAATTAAATACATTATTCCAGTATGATCTAACCAGAGTTTATAGAGCTGTAATATTACCTCATAGCTCTTGAACTGCCAACTAATGAAGACCAGCACACCATGTACCTTCTTAACCATTTTATCAATCTGCATAGTAACTTTGAGGGATCTATGAAACCTGGATTCCAAGATACCTCTTTTCCTCTACACTGTTTTAAATCCTGCCATTAACTGTGTTTTCAAGTTCTTCTAAAGTGCATTACTTCACTCTTGACTGGATTGAACTCCATCTGCCCCTTCTTTGCCAACCTCTGCATCCTGTCTATATCCCACTGTAGCCCATAACAACCTTCCACACCATCCAAAATACCTCCAACGTTTGTATCATTTTCAAACATACTTACCCAACCCCTCACTTCTTGGTTCAAGTCATTTATAAAAAAAAATACAAAGAACAGGGGACCCAGAACAAATCCCTGCAGAACACAACTAGTTGTGAATCTCCAGGCAGAATGCCTTCCACCTCGAATCCTAGTCTGCAAAAAGGTTCAATGTCAATGGATAAAGGATGATGAGGGGATATAAATCACAGAGTATGCTCTGATGTGAATTATACAAAAGGCTGCAAGAAATGAAGTTTCCATCAAGAAGCATTAAAAAAGAGATGAGTAGATACTGTGAGCACAAATCTTTTACTTGACATCACATTGTCATTTTCAAGTTGAAGTACTCTTTTTTTTGAATGAACATTCAATGAAGGTTGTAGGGTGCACCAAAAAATCTAGTTTAGGCTGTCAATGGAGAATGCTTGCAGAGTGCAAGTAATGATGATATTAGATATGCAGCTGATGTTAAGATGACGCCAGGCGCACCAAGATGAATTGTGCATTGAAGTTCCCAGGACATTTCATTCATAGCCACAGTTTCACCTGGTAATAATTACAAAGGCAATTCAGACATGTTGATAAGTGGCAAGTCAAGTAGTCACCACCACCTTTTTCTCAAAGGCAAGCAAAAAAGTAAATGAAATATGAATCCATGTTCATGACTATAGTCTGCAATATTAAATCATCCATGAGAGACAGAAGTGAATTGGGAGGAGTTAAGATGTTATTATTTTTGGTCAGCCTCTCAATGCTTTCTCACCTCTTTTGAAGGGTGATAGACAGTGTAGCTGTCAAGCAGAAACAAGACATCAAATTTAAGCTGGAATTGTACACTGCAAATGGGAACCTGAAAGTACTGGGGATCAGGTTTGGAGGGACCATGTATTGCAAGAAATAAAAATGGTTCTAAAGGATAGTGAGGATCAACCAAAAGTTGATAATGCAAGAGCGGCGTCCTTCTCGGTGATGGCGAAGATTCTCCTCATCAGGTGTGAGATGTTCTCAGTACTGGTGTACTTGACACAGGTGTGACCCATCCCCTGCACATTTGCCATGTGTGTCACCCCAGCTACTTTCCAGTTCAAAATAGTACTGGTCCAATGGGTGGCAATCCATGCACTATAACTTATGTGGCCCTCATCCTAATGACCGCCTTTATGTGTAGCTGCATCAGGTTGTGTATTGAAACAAGGTAGCAGAGCACCAAGAGCTTCAAGGAACAGAGGATCTATCTGTCCCAGGTGTTGTGAAAGATGAGCTTGGTTTTGTTGCCACATAATATTGACATACCACCTATATTTTGTGGGAACATTTTTCCAGGAAAACAACTTTGACCACAAGTTACTCGGAAGTGATCAGCACAGTACAGTACATCCTGCAAACATTGATGGACAAGGAAAAACTCCAGCCAGCGATTTACTCTTATATGGACCAGAAGGGTTTTGAACAGATCTCACAACCCATCTTCAAAATGGGAAAATGGGGTTTCAAAACACTGTCAGCTTTCCTTTTACTGCAGAAACCAGTTCTCTCTCTCTCTCTCTCTCTCTCTCGCTCTCTCTCTCTCTCTCTCTCTCTCTCTCTCTCTCTCTCTCTCTCTCTCTCTCTTTTGCCCGTTCATCTGTTGCTTTCAAAACAATAATTCATTACTCTACAGCAGGGGTGTCAAACTCAAATTCACGGAGGGCCAAAATTAAAAACTTGGACTAAGTCGAGGGCCGAACTAAATATTTATTGAAAATTTTCAACAACATCTGCATGTTTTCTCTTCTTTCAACATATGCAATGTTAAACTTTAGGATATAACTTTAGGAGGATAATGTTACAGGTCAGGAGTAGGTAGCTCAAGTTCACCCTTTGCTTGACCTGAGGGAAACCTATTTGGTTCCTGTGGAGATGTAGTCAGCATTCACAGGCTGTGTCCATTTTGCCCTGCATCAGGACTCAGCATTTCCTGCTCACTCCTCAGGCTCTAGGCCTCTATTCACCCTCGACCCACCATCCCTCTACCTGACCAGTCCTTTACCCAACCTCTACTCACCCCTCACTCCACTCGCTCTGCCTCTACCCACCCCATCCTATATACGCCCCTCTACTGCCTCTCCCCTCAACCTGTTCCTCCCTCTACCCGTCTCTCACCCTCTAATCACCCCTCCCCTACTCGCCCTGCCCCACCCCTTTTACCTCTTCCCTATCCACCCCTCCTTCTACACATCCCTCCCTCTAACTGCCCCTCGCACCACCATAACTTCCCCTGCCCATTACTCCTCACCTACACCCTCTGCCCACCCCTGCTTACCCACCCACTCAGGCCCAGCGCGCTGCCGATCAGCCTTTGCAGACAGCCACCATCTCTCTCTTCACGTGCAGGGCCGAACCAGCCGTCCCTGGGGTCCACGAGGGTGCAAGCACTGAAGGCCGTGGCGACCGGGAGAAGTGCGTTCGCGCTGCGGAAGGCCGTCCGGTGCCAGTCACGCGGGGCTCACGCAGCCCAGGGGCCATGCGCAGCCTGCCATGCCCGTCGCGCCGACAGGAAATCACAGGCGCTCGCCAATCCGCCGCATCACTCGACAGGTGGGAGAAGTGACTGGTTGTGCGGGGAGCCTTCCAGCTGGCTTGCCGGCTGATGACATCGACAGACTTCTCGTTACAATTTCTCGTGTTACAATGGGGAAGGATGTGCAATGAAGGGGGAGGATGGTGGGGGTGACATTACCAAAAAACAGCATCGGCTCTCGCTGCAGGGCGGGCCACCTCTAATACATTTTTGAAATGATCTTGCGGGCCAAATATAATTATATCGTGGGCCAAATTTGGCCTGCGGGCCAGAGTTTGACATGTGTGCTCTACAGCATCAGGTCAGTTAACTCCTACTTCTGAAGTCTCTTGCGCTTCTTGGGTTCTTCAATTTGTCACTGGGTCCAGAATGTCTGGTTTGAGCAAAGCTCTTGAATTTTAAATGAGATCTGTTTTGTGAAGTGATTGTTTGTGATATATACTATACCCACAATCTATCTCCTTCAAAAACATATCTATATACAATATAAAATATGATATAATCCATCACAATGCCTCATTATCAATACTCACTAACAAATACCAGGACCTGGCCTGGATAGCAGTGAGAAGAGCCTTCCCAGTCAGTTCCTTCCTGTGCTAATGGGATATCATCTTCACTGCATATTGCCCTCAAGACAATTCTGATGAGGAGAGACAGTCACCCACATATTTGCATGATGTGGATTTGCTGAGGTGGAATTGAGGAGGACGCAAGGGTCTTTGTCACGGTTCATCTCCACCAACAGTGCGGCAGTGAATGGTAGATTAAAGGATTTACAGATTTACAGACTAATTCCCCAGGGACACATGTGAAAACATACATCCAGAGCTGCTGGAGATTCATCAATGAAAGACACTCTTTGGTCGGGGTCGGTGAGGGAATGCTGTCAACTGGTACATTCTATGTTGCTGGTGTACATTCTGAGGAATGTTCTGAGGCTTGATGCAGCTAACACATGATCTCTGTGGGGAAAGACAACAGTCTTGGGGCCTTCCACTACCAGCCCTTGAGGGGCTGAGATTAGCTGCTTAAACAAACAAAGGGAGAGTAACCCTGGAAAGGGGGGGGGGTGAGCAGTGGGGGCACATTAATGGTAATGATATTATAAATAGTTGATGCTAAAAAGTACAGTAACGGAACGTACAAACGAATATGATGCTACGAATGTTCAAAGACCTTACACTGTTTCACAAACAAACACTTCACAAAACAGATCTCATTTAAAATTCAAGAGCTTTGCTCAAACCAGACATTCTGGACCCAGTGACAAATTGAAGAACCCAAGAAGCGCAAGAGACTTCAGAAGTAGGAGTTAACTGACCTGATGCTGTAGAGCACACATGTCAAATTTGGCCCACGATATAATTATATTTGGCCCGCAAGATCATTTCAAAAATGTATTAGAGGTGGCCCGCCCTGCAGCGAGAGCCGATGCTGTTTTTTGGTAATGTCACCCCCACCATCCTCCCAATTTGACCCAATAGTATGAATAAATGATTGTGTATATATTTTTATTATAAATAAAAGTTTATTTTGAAATGAAAACATATTTGCTCTCTATGAGGTTAAGCATTTGACAACAAACGAGGGGAAATTTTCTGTTGACTTAAGTTGTTGTTTATTTCCAGAACCTCCTCTGAAACAGAAGCAAAAGTGCTCTCATAGTCCCACTAGAAAGCCTCTTTCTTTCCCTTCACTGATTCAGATTTCTGCTTCCTCATTGCTGCAATAGCCAGCAATTCCCCTCAACCCTCTTCTGCCAACTCTAGCTCTGAAGGTCTCTGACTCAGCATCTCCACTTATTTCCTAAGTCATTGAAGTGTTGTCAATAGTTTACTCAACAAATAAAGGCAATTTATTTCTGGAAAAAAAACCCATGTTGCGCAAATAGCTTTTCCAGTGGTGGCACATGTTTCTGCAGGCTTTTGGACTGAACCAATGTAGCAACGCAGAGAACAGTGAGCCATGTGCTACCTTTGATACAGCAAAGGTATAAAGTGGAACCAGCACATATTATCTATGTCACAGCCTTCTTCACATGACCATTATCTTTCCTCGGCTCTTTGGCTGATCTCTCCTCTCTCAATTGTCAGGGATTAACTCCACAAGCAGTTGAGGTTATAATTTCCTGTTGCTGGCATACTCTCCTTGCTGTTTTTCCAGCTGCCACCTTGGCTGGGAAATGGTTTAAATAACTAATTAGGCAACCAGAGCAGTAACTATACATGCCAATGTTAATTGGACACTTCAGCCATTCTGACTTCTCTTGCACTTTCCTGCTTCATACCCCATTGGATGTAGTAGCACCTTTACATGTAAGCTCCTTAATATATAGCTTCGAGTTTCCTTTCATTCTACTCTTTTAATGCTGCAATTTCTCAAATTTGATTTTTGATTTACAAAGAATGGAACCTAAAATGAATTTTAAAGTTAAAATTTATGGCATAGCCAACACATAGCCAGCAGTGCAGAAAGAAATTCATCAATGTGTCCATATTTTTATGTTAATTACAAAAGTTAAATTCTGCAGATGCTGGAAGTCTGAAATTAAATCCCTTAGTTAATACAGAAGGCCTAGGAGTAAAATTTAGTGAGCAATTTGATGGATAAAGGAGGGCATAAGATGGATCTGGAAAGCAGTACAGTTGCCAGTGAGGAAAGGTATACAAGTTTACAACAGGACCTAGATCAATTGGAAAGTCAATCTACAGGACCATAAAAGTAGCAGAGAGGATCACTGGGGTCTTCCCCCCACCCCATTGATGTGATTTACTGGGATCGTTGTTTAAAGAGAGCTTGCAAAATCAGGAAAGGCCCCTAAAAACATGCATTAAGCATCTCCCAGCTTTTCCCATCAGGAAAAAAAGATACAGAGTATTGGAGAAGAACCAGCAAACTGAGGAACAGTTTATTTCCATGCGAAGTGAGACTGGTGAATGACTGTTAAACTACAAAAACAACTCTCCGTGACTCTATTTATTAATAATATTTTATTTCAATATACATACATACAGTGCCCTCCATAATGTTTGGGACAAAGACACGTTTTTCCTTTACTTGCCTCTATGCTCGACAGTTTTACATTTGTAATCAAACAATCCACGTGAGATTAAAGAGCATAATCCAGATTTTCAAAGTTATTTGAATAAATTTTGGTTTGTCCATGTAGAAACTGCATAACTTTTTATGCATAGTCCCCTCATTTCAGGACGCCATAATATATGCGACATAGCAATACTATGCATATTTAAGTTGATATGTTTAGTATTTTGTTGCACATCCCTTGCCATGACTTATTGAAGGCTGTGATTCATTGATATCACCAGGTCCTCAGTATCAGGTGATTCTCTTCCAGGCCTCTACTGCAATGATATTCAGTTCCTACTTGTTTTGGAGGTATGTCCCCTTAAGTTTTCCCTTCAGCATATGGAAGGCACACTCAATTGAATTTAGATTAGGTAACAGACTTGGCCATTCAATAATTTTCCTTTTTTTTTTGCTTCGAGAAACTCCTTTTCTCCTTTAGCAGTATGTTTGCGATCATTGTCTTGCTGTTGGATGAAGTTCCATTCAATGGGTTTGGAGGCATTTGCTTTAACGTAAACTTATAAGATGTTTCTATCCAACTCAGAATTCATTTTGCTACTGCCATCAGCATTTACATCATCACTTAAGATCAGTGCGCCTGTACCTGTTGCAGCCATACATGCCCAGGCTGTAACAGCCCCACCACCATGTTTCACAGATGAGTGGCATACTTTGGATCTTGTGCAGTTCCTTTATGCCCCCACATTTTGCTTTTGCCATCACTCTGATACAGGTTCATATTGGTCTCATGTGTCCTTAAGACCTTTTTCCTGAATTCTGCAGGCTCTTTTAATTACTTCTTGAAAAATTGTAATCTGGCCATACTGTTTCTGCGGCTAACTAGGGGTTGGCATCTTCCAGTGTAGCCTCTGTATTTCTGTTCTTGATGTCTTCTGCATACAGTAGCCATTGACATGTCTACTCCTGTCTCCTGATGAGTACTTCTAATCTGTGAGAAAGACTTTTGAGCATTTTTCTTCATTATGATTAATATTCTTCTGTCATCGACAGTGGGGAGTTTCCTTGGAATACCAGTCCCTTTGTGATTACTGAGCTTGTCAGTACATTCTTCCTTCTTAATTATGTTCCAAACTATTGATTTTGGTAATCTTATGGATTGGGCAATGTCCCTTACAGTTTTATTCTTGTCTTTCAGCCTCATTGAGGCTTCTTTGACTTCCATTGGCACAACTCGGTTCCTCATTTAGAAAAAAAAAATGGAAAATACAGACTCCAAAGGTGATCAAAAGCTTAGAAGTAACCCTAGCTTTTTTTATACCTGCACCAATGAAACAATTAAGCAACATGAATAACCACAAACACATGTGAAACCAAATGTTCCAAACATTTATGGTGCCCTGAAATGGGGAAACTATGTCTAAATTTCTACATGGTCAAACCAAAATGTAGATAATTAACCTTGAAAAGAATCTGGAATGTGCACATTAATTACATGCAAATTGTTTGATTACAAATGTAAAATTGTGGAACACAGGGGCAAATAAAGGAAAAAAAAAAGTGTCTTTCATTCAAATATTCTGGAGGATGTTCTATGAATTGCATTTATTTATACAGTAAAATCACTATTATCTGGCACTCAAACATGTAAAGGAAATAAATAAGTAAATACATTTTAAAATAAATAAAATTTTAAATAAACATTTCAAGAAAAGTTAAAAATTGTAAAAGTAAAGGTTCTCCAAAGCAACAGACAACTGTTTGGCGAAGATGGGAGCAAATATTAAGCCAGTGAAGCATGATGGTCGTGCCCTGCCTGCAGCAGCTGTTTTTAAAAAATATTTTTTTATTAGAAAAACAAGTAACAATTGCATAGTAAATATATTAAGAAATTCTTAAAATCATTTGTGGTTAAATATAAAAAAAACCTGAAGGAAACTACACCAAATCCTAAAAAAAAATCCTTAATATCCCCACCCCCCAAAAAACCTCACCCCTCCCCTTAACCTAGTTCCAACCCACGTACCCCTCTAAAAAAAATGAAAAGCTAGAAAAGAAATAGATAAGGAGAATAACGCAAATCAGTCATTTACTATCTGGTAGGGGGATCCAGTGGCACTCTAGATTACCATCAAATTTTCAAATTAGAATAATCCAAATATGGGCTCCAAATCTTTTCAAACACATAATATTTATCCTGCAAATTATGTTATCTTCTCCATTGGTATACAGGACCTCATTTCTGAATGCCATCTTTGTAAATTAATCTCCATTTGATCTTTCCAGGGAACAGCTATACATTTCTTTGCTACAGCTAAAGCCAATCACAAAAATGCCATTTGAAATTTATCTAATTTATAAATCAAAGCCCTTTCACTAACTTTCCCAATTAAAAAGATCTTTGGATCTAGAGAAACATTTGTTTTCAAAACTGCTACAGCTGTTGGAACCAAGTTTCAATAAAGTTGGGTTTAAATAAAATGGCAGTGCACAAGATAAAGAGCTGGTCAATGTCACTTGCCACTGGGCAGGGCTGACACTACCATTAGGCTATCTAAGCAGCCAACTAGGGTGCAGACATCAGAGAGAGCAAATTGTGCCTCACAGTTCAGGTCGGCTCCTGGGTCAGCATCAGGAGCTCTGAGGTGTGCCTGCAGGCTGACTGCTGAGGGAAAGGTTTAGAGTCGGCATTGGGAGCTCTGGTGTGTGCCTTTAAGCCAAGGGAAGGATTTGGCCTTTGAAGTTTGCGTCAAGGGCTCAGGAGAGGTACTAGCTAGTTTCTAATAGCAGAATAACTGTCAATATTCATGAATGAGAAATAAAAATGTATAAATTCTGAAAAGAAATCAACTCAACAATTACTCCATGCTTTTTTGTTGTTGTTATATTAATGATTTTGTTTATCCTAGTTGTCAATGTTTCATAAAACATGAGAACTTCAAAAGGCAGACTAACAGAAAAGCATTCTTGAATTTCCATGCTGAACTTATATAGTTACATTTTCCTCAGGGTTCTCTATCAACGTATTGCATGTTCTCTGTAATATGGAGATACTCTCCTTCCAGGCAGTCCTTAAAGTGACATGTAATCACCTTTCTAATTGCTATAGTTGCTGCAATGAATAGAGCTACTACCTCACAACTCCAGTGGTGTGGCTTCTGCCCTGAACTTTGGCCCTGTCTGTGTGCAGTTTGCACGTTCTCCCTGTGACCATGTGAGCTTCCTTCCTCTGGATGCTTCAATTTCCTCTCGAATCTCAAAGATGTTGTGAGTAAGTGAGTTGTAGAATCCAGAGGGAAATGATAGAAATGTGGGAAAATAAATAAAAAGGTAATAGCATAGATTTGTGAAACTGGTTAGGGGAAAGTCAGAGCAAACTTGATGGCCCAAGGGACATTTTCATTCTGCATTAATGGGGATTTATACTATAGTTTGTCTGTATGTGTGTTATGTTTGTGAGTTTGCACTGGAATTTCAGACACAAGAACCTGAAAGGAGCATGATCAGGGGAGGAATGGGAAGTCAGATGCACCTCTGCCCCTCAACATCATGCAAGCACCAGGTTTAAAATAACAGAGCACTCAAAACATATTTAATCTGGCTTGGGTGCTTGCTCTGAATGCCCTTACAGGGCTGCCACAAATTCTAGTGGCCTGCACAGCAAAAATAAATTTAGCACAGTGATGCAACTTGGATCTTATATTTAACATGTAACTTTCTGATTGATAATCAAACATATCACATTACGGGATCTCCAGCTTTATCTCTTTTTCCTACTCAATGTTATTTTATCCAGCAAACTATCAGGATCTATTTTGCTTCAACATGGAATAATACTTAAATTAGCTGAAGGACAACAGACGACTTATCCTATTTGTATCTGCTAGGAATACATCACATTTTTCTTTAAATAGGATGAGAGAAACATTGAAGATTAATTTATCATTCCATGAGGCAGTCTAAACCAATTAATCTATCAGCCAAACTACATCTTGGCAAAAAGCATTGCATGGAAGATGCAGTTATCAGCAATAGAGATCCATTAAAACAATAAATTGGGAGACTGCTTAATTCTGATAAATGCACAACTGGTTTACAAAAATAAACCATCAAACTTTAATTGAAACTGTGCCCAGTTGAAGATTTCTGCGGACTTTTTGAATACAAAAATAATCTTGGACTATTTTACTTGTTTTATTTTTTAAAAATTGAGATCAGAGTTCAACATTTTTTCTGTTCATGATATCAGTGTTATCCTGGTGAGATTGACCAAGCTGTTCAAAGGATCATTGAATTTTTATCCTAGAACATGGAACATGACATCACAGTACAGGCTCTTCACCCCACAACGTTGTGCTGACCTCTACAAACTTGTTCAACAATCTAAGCCTTCCCTACCTGACACCCATAACCCTTCATTTTTCTTGCATC
>NC_091471.1:149853525-150008525 GCF_036971445.1 Narcine bancroftii
CTTTCTTGGTAAACTCCTTGAAAAACTCTCTAAGTGTCATTAAACACAACTTACCATGCAAAAAGCCATGCTGACTATCCTAATCAGTATAAGGCATCTTTATACTTCTATATCCGATCTATCAGAACACCTCTCAATAATTTACCTACTACTGACGTCAGGCTCATCGGTCTGTAATATCCTGGTTTATATTTGTATTCTTGCAAATTTAATGCTCTCAACCCCTCAAATTCCATTTGTATTGATTAAATGCTAGACAGATAGAATTTCCAATAATATCATGATCGATGAGAATATAATTTTTTTGGAAAAGAAAACATTATCAAAAGCATAATATGCATGCATTTGATGTTTTGTGACTGAAATCAGTTATGCATATGTGCATTGTTAAATGACATCACTATATTTCTTTTTTTTTAAATTTTAGGACCTACCAATTCTTAAATCCAGTCATTCTCATTATTTATTTCTGCAGAATTTTTATCTGGCACATTTTTTATGAATGATAATCCCTTGATGATCCCATCCAGTCCATATCTGAGGGTGGCATGCATACTGCCATCATGAGAATGAATCCAAGGAAAACATTCAGCCCAGACAGAGTACCTGACTGAGTATTAAAAATCTTGCTGACCAACTTACCAATGTATT
Source organism: Narcine bancroftii (assembly GCF_036971445.1). NCBI lineage: Eukaryota > Metazoa > Chordata > Chondrichthyes > Torpediniformes > Narcinidae > Narcine > Narcine bancroftii. Next base: position 149,854,177 of record NC_091471.1, read on the forward strand.
CATAGATATCTTCAATATCTCACTTCAGCGGGGCATGGTACCCACCTGTTTCAAACAGGCGTCAATGATACCAGTGCCCAAGAAGTGTGTAGTAACCTGCTTTAATGACTATCAACCACTAGCACTTAACATCAACAGTGATGAAGTGTTTTGAAAGGCTAGTGTTGAAGCATATTAGCTTCTGTCTGAGCGGTGACATGGATACATACCAATTTGCCTATCGTAGCAACAGGGTATGCACAAAGCGCAGGATCACCTTGACAGTAAAGATGCATTCATAAGGCTGCTTTTTATCAACTACAGTTTGGCATTTAACACTATTATACTCCAGAGTTTGCAGAGGTTTGGTATGACACCAGAAACCCTGGCAAATTTCTACTGAGGTGTGGTGGAAAGTGTGCTGACCTGCTGCATTATGGTTTAGTATGGGAACACCAATACCCATGAGAGCAAACCCATTCAAAAGTTAGTGGAAACAGCCCAGGACATCACAGGTAAAACACTCCCCACTATTGAGGACATCTACAAGAACACTGTCATCAGAAAGCAGCAGCAATCATCAAAGACCCACACCACCCAGCACACACTCTGTTCTCGCTGCTACCATCAGGAAAAATGTTTTGGTGCCACAATACTCAAACCACCAGGTTCAGGAACAGCTGAGACCCCTCCACCATCAGACTCCTCAACACCAAACTCAATCAAGGACTCATTTAAGGACTCTTACTTGTGCACTTCATTGATTTTCTTTGGTTTTCTCTGATTTGCATGGTTTGTTTACATTCATTGTCTGTTTACAATTCTCTATTTGTTTACATGTATAAACTGTATTGCATACAAAAAGTGATCATTCTTCCTCACCTGCAGAATAAAAGAATCTGAGTTGTATGTGATGTCATGTACGTACTCTGAGAGTTAACTTGAAATCTGAATTTCCCATCCTTCCTTCATGTAACAAATTGTCTGACCTTTCCTTGAATTTATTTACTTTGTTTACTTTGTAAATAATATGTTCAGAGAAGATCAACATATGCACTTCAAAATCTCATCATCTTCTAAATGGTCTGTGCTAATTCATTGGGCCAAAGCACTGATGCATTTTGGGAAGGCTTAAAAGTGGCAACATTCAATGTTTTGATTTAATGGCTGACTCATAAGTCACACTGCACATTATTACGAGCATTATGAGCATACAGTCAGTTGGTGTACAAGTCTGTTTAAAAAGATAACACAATGTTAAATAGTTCTTTCCTTGTAGTCTAATGTATAGATTCTCAAGTTGGGTTGTATGCCCCACTGGTGGGATATAAGAATATTCTGGTGAGGCATGGGTCTTAAGAATATTTTAGTGTCGCATAGGAATATTTTGGGAATTAATTAAAAAAGTTAGTTGAGAAAATAAACTCATTATGTTGGTGTGAAAGATGTGACTTGCCAACACTGTCAGTACAATGCAATTGTGGTAACTTCCAAGTCAAATCACTTTTCTTTTTATTTTCATAATTTTTTTTTGCTCTTCTGATGTTTCTCTGTAGTTTCTCTTATTTTACCTGTTGTTATCCTTATTTAATAATATAATTATATATTTTTTTCTGACTGGTCTTATTATTATCCATTCCAAATTGTCTCATTGGCGACAAGGATTCCAGATGATTGCAACAATCATGTCTCCATCTAAATTCCTTCAGTTCAGTAGTGAGTGAGACCTGTATCTGTATGTATCTTTGTGCACTAGTGTATTGATGGGGATGCGGGAGTGGGGTGGGTGTGATCTACCCCAGGCGTCAGCCTGAGGGGGGGGGGTGCCAAAAATTGGGAAAATCAATAGGGACCCCAGAAGGTAAAGCAAGAGGCTGGAGCAGTTTTGATGGACTCTCTGCGAAGGGGAAAAATGTTAGAAACTGCACTAGTCCTCAATATTCTTCTTTTCATTCGATCATTACATTTATTACATTTTAATCTGTTTCAGGGAGCTCACACTGTTGTATTAATCCGTTTCAGGGAACTTGTGCTGTAGTATATTCAAAATGAGCAGACCAAGCAAGCAAATGTTTCCTCAATATTCAATGGAGTTCTTGAAGTTTGGGTTTATAGCTGCTGTACAGTTTGAACATGCACCTTTTTTCCCTATTATGCCACTGACATTGACGAATGAATCAATGAAAGCAGGCCTTCTTGAAGCTCATTTGAGTGTAAAAAATCCTAACCATGTCAATTCGAAACTGAAATATGTTAAATCACTGAAAGAGATGTTTGAAAATAGATCAAAAATCACTTCATTGTTTGCTGCACAAACTACAGGCCTGAATTGCACCCTTGAAGCTAACTATGACATTTCTTTGCTGATCGCAAAATGGGAAGAATCGTATGATTGAGAAGGAACTGATTAAACCCGCAATATCGATACAATTCTGTAAAAGGATGACAAAGGTGTCTGAGCAATGCCATTGAGTAATAGAACTGTCTGCAACTGAATAGATGACATGGGTCAACATGTTGAAACACATCTTATTGAGATGTGAAATCACAAAAATTCTCAATACAACTGGATGAATCCAATATACATGATAGTGAGGCTGTTATTGGCATATGTGAAATATATTGATCAGGAAGAGTTTTAAGAAGAGAGGGTATTTTTTTGTGAATCATTAGAAATAACCACTACTGCAGTTGATATCTACAGCAAGCTCAAAAATTATTTGGATGAAAATGAAATATCAAAAGGAAACATTGTATCTATCTTGTGCTGCAGATGGTGCACCTGCTATGATGAGAGAGAGAAAAATGTTTAAAATTAATGAAGGATGAAAATACAAACATGTTGGTTGTGCATTGTTTAATCCACTGAGAAAACTTAGTTGCCCCTGTTCTACATGAGATACAGCATTCTGTGATCAAGTGTATCAATACCATCAAAGCTAATGCCAAATGTGAATGTCTGTTTAAGCAGTTTTGTATTGATAAAAATACAGAGCATGTGAGATTATTGCTTCACACTAAAGTAAGGTGATTGTCAAAGAGAAACTGCTTCAGAAGGTTTATGGAACTGTTTGATCTCCTCAGCAAGTTTTTGAAGGACAAACCCAAAATGAAGCTCTTGCTAACAACACATGGCAAAGCTTATGTGAGTTACTTGACGGACATTTCAGAGACACTAAGTACATTGAACAAGCAACTTCAAGTAGCAGATATGACACCTGTTGATGCAAAAACAAAGATATTTGGATTTATGATACGTCTAGAATTATGCCAAAGGAATATTTCTGCAAGAGATTTCAGTCAATTCTATTGGTTGAATAAGTATGATGTAACTAATGTTGCTACAAACATCATTGTTGACCATTTGAAATGTTGGTTAACAACTTCAATGATAGATTTTGTGATTTAAAGGCAATGGATTTTCCCTCTCGGTTAACTCAGCCATTGCTGATGGACTTATCTGAAGTTCCAGTGCAATACCAAGAGGGGTTATCGGAGTTGCAACATGATGAATCTGTGAAAACTCTGTTCAAAGTGAAAGGAACCATGATGTGGCTGTCTAACAAGATTGAAAAGAAATACCCAAACTCGACTACTTTAGCAAGGGAATTATTGATATATTTTCCATCATCTTATTTAGTAGAATATGGCTTCAGTGCTATTAGTGATTTACTACAAGGTACCCACTGAAGAGACGACAATTGTTGAATATGTATTTGAGATGATTGACATATTGAAGTAGTAGGAATATACATGTTCCAGTATATTCCTGACCTTAATTGCATTGAAATACACATGCAGTAAATGATTTAATTAAAACTTCTTTTGAAGTTTAATTCCACTAATGGTGGAACATACGTATTTTTTGAAAAAAAAATTGGGGCCAAGGGCAAAAGAGGTTTAGAATGCTTTGCTTTGATTCACAATTAAATATGAACAGCAATAACTCATGTGGCAGAGATTATCATGGAGACCCATGAAATCCCTGTGGGACCTGAGGAACATGTCCACTTCTCAAAGCACTTTAACAAATAATTTGGGAAGGACTTACCCAGTCCTCCAATGCCAACAGTGTTTTATGTTGCCAGCTTTAAGAAGCATTGAGCACCAACACCCTCATTAAGTGTGCAGTTAAAATGCTTTGCACGCCCAAATTACTGTTTTGGCTTTGGTATCTATTTTAGGTTCAGACTTATCAAGTTGCAGAAAGATAAAATCAATCCTATTAATTGCTGCGCAATAACGTAAAGAATGATGTGGTCAAAGTGCTGCAAACTGGATTTACCAAAGTATCTGCCACAAGTGGGAATGAACAGGTTGAAGGGATGTGGAGAGGAAAGTGTGGTGGAAATGAGTAAGGCTCTGCTCCTTGCAGTACCACAGGTTGTTGGTATGTTGATACAAATTTTGTTAGAAACTTTTGATGCAATTTTCAGAGGTGACCCAATAGTGAAGATTGTGATATTTCCCTCAATCTAGAATTAGGGAGATTAGTTACAGAATAAGTGGGCACCCATTTGAGAAGGGGATAAACTGGGATTTCTTCTCTCAAATAACTGGCCATACTTAATATGTCCACATCCCTACAAAGCTTTAGAAGATGATTTTTTTGTCTATAGTGGTTAGGAGTCATGAGGAACAAGCAGATTTGTTAATTTGGGGCAAAATATCAGTTCAGCTGCAATCTTACTTAGTTCCTGAACTAAACTTGGATATCCAGGTGACATTTTGATTTTCATGGTACTGTGTAAGCATCTCTCATGAGACCTTCAGATATCAATTTAAAAGTGTATTAACTCATCTGCTTTGCTACTTGCCTTACCTTGTCCTGCATTTTCCATTTTTAGGCACATGAGAGCAGGACCACAGCAAAGCTATTTCTCCTTCAGATTAAATTTCCACAAGAGTAAAACACAGAGGCATAAATATCAAAGCAGAATCTCATGCATATGCCTGATGATCTAAGCTGACACTTACTGCATTCAAATGCAGGTGGAGCTGGAATATAATGAAATAAAAAAAGTCTCCAGACACTGTGGTTGTAGTTAATACACAAGAGTACATGAAAATCTCAGCAGGTCCCGTTAATGTTGGTTATAGATCTGCTTCCTCTTGGCCTGCTACATTTTTCAACCACATTTGTGGATGAAGGGTGGAACAGAGGTTTTCACTACATTATAAAAATAAATAAATTCTGTCTGAGCTGGAAGCGCTTTTGCTTGATGCTCTTCACTTCAGACAAGGTGAATAAATAAGGAGAAGCAAGTTAAAATTGAATTTGTGTCCACTATTAGATACACCAGCTCTTTGTATTGTGTAGACAGGAGCCAGGCTGATCAGTAGGTGAGGAGAGGTATTATTCTCCAGATGTCCTTTCTTTTAATAAGTTCACAATGAATGGCAGAGAGAAAGTGAGAGATTCCTTATTCTGAATTTTAATAGCAATAAAGCATCAGTAGTTGCATATTTATCAGCTGTACACCTTCCAGGTATGAGCTGCAATTCCACAGAAAATAACTATCATTTGGCTTATTAAGAAAAAAAACCTGCTGGACAATGTAGCCAGCTAATAACAAACATAGGAAGCAAAATTCATATTTCAATGGAGATCAATGCTTCTCCTGGTGCTCTTGGGACAAAGCCTAATTGCTGGCAATTGTGTCCAGTTGGATATATTACCTCAATATTGTAATATCTAAGTACAATTTTCAAAAGTGGACAAACAATATACCTATAGGGTCATGCTAACTAATTAAAAAAAATAAAAGATCCATGTTTGACAGGCGAAGGAGTATTTTTAAGCAATGGTTACAACCTTGCACAATGGTGTATAAAACAAAAAATGGTGAAATTATGTAATATCGTGGAAATGAACAACGCCTCTATTCATCCCTCTATGGATATTTATAATATTCTCTCTTTCATGTAACATTTCCAAAGCTCTGCATTGAATGCTTTTAAGTGGATTTAGGGAGTATTGGATTAGTGTCATGTGAATTCTCCTTGAACTCTTTCCCAGTCTTGCACACTCTTCCAGCTCAAGCAGTGGGGAAGCACAGGCAACACTCTTACCTGTGGTGACATTTCTATCACCAGTACCTCAATGAACAACCTTTTCCCTCAGAATCCCAATAACAAGAATTCTCTACCAAAGGTCGGAGTAAATGATGTACAAAGAAAGAACTCTGTATTTTCTCTTGAGGAAACAAAAATACATGCAGGAAACAAACAATATTTGTTTGTATGTGTGTGTTTGTGTATGTGAGTGTGTGTGTGTATGTGAGTGTGTGTGTGTGTGTGTGTGTGTGTGTGTGTGTGTGTGTGTGTATCTGTGTTTATGTGTGTTTATATGAGTGTGTGTATGTATGTTTGTGTGCTTGTGTGTGTATATGTGTTTGTATGTGTTTGTGTGTATGTGTGTATATGTGTGTGTATGTATGTTTGTGTGTTTGTGTGTGTTTATATGTGTGTATCTGAGTATGTTAATATGTTTGTGTGTATCCGTGTGAGTGTGTGTGTGCATGTGTGTGATCAAATGTCATTAATATTTAGTATCGAAGTTTACAAAGGGGAATGATCTAGAAAAAGATACACAAAGGAAGATTGACAATTTAAATTTAGCTTTAAACATTTCCAAATAAAATCTTGGTATCCTTAGAATTAACCGAGCAACTGTCTGGTTGTTCATGACCTTTAAAAAAGGATTCGTCCAGCATAGCATGTTGGAGTCAAGGATGCCTCTCAAGTGTGGTACACAATTTCATTCCTCTGCATTCAGAAGGAAATGTGGAGACTGATGCTGTGTTGTGAGAAGACAATGTGGGGAATACATATTGCTTAGCCCAAAGTGGTTACCTGGTCTAACTTATTTATGACTCCAGGTTAGCACCATTTCTTAATTATCCTCCTAAATAAGTCAGTAAACCATATACTTGTTAAGGAATAAGCAATAGATTATAATCTTATGATGATTATTTCCATCATAAGTGATTTAAAAAAAAAATTTCTCGAGTACTCGAGAATCATACTGATATTATAACTGATGGATACCATCATTACTGGACTCTCAAGCATCTTTCTCACATTTACTGGGCACTATAAAGCAAGAGCTAGATAGCTATTATTACAAGTAGAAATGTTCAGGAATTAATTAGATCATTATAGACCTGGAGAGCAAATGGATTTGCAAGTAGAATGAGAAGGCAATTAGTTTGACCAGTCAGTGATGTTCTCAGCCTGATAACTTCTCCACTCATTAAAAAAAAATTAAAATGGTTGGCCTACCAATAGACAAAGTTCATATTAATATTGTCATATTAATTCAAATGGAAATTATGACTATATCAGTGGAGTATTAATTCTTAAAGCCATACCCATGTGTTTAAATCAGTGGTTCTCAACCTTTTTCTTTCCACCCACATACCACCTTAAGCAGTCCCTTACTAATCACAGAGCACCTATGGCATAGGGAATACTTAAAGTGGTATGTAAGTGGAAAGACAAAGGTTGAAAACTACTGGTTTAAATGTTATGGTCCTGTTTTTAATAATTTTCCACAGTGTTAACTACTGATGCACCATCATTCAGAAGACTGAGTGTGTGAAACTGATAGGCTTTTATTGACTATAGACTGGAGCAGCAACCAGCTTCATCGACTGATCTTGGCAGGATGAATGGGGAGCATGTAGGATCGGTGTCAGGAGGTGTGACCAGCCAGTAATAGCCAATCACCGTACAAAAGTGTTTAACACAACTACTATTTAGTCACATCAAGATAAATCAAGTTTATTATCATCTGATTGTACACGTACAACCCAACAAAACAACGTTCTCCATTCCTCGATGCAAAACATGAAGATACACAACCAGATATAACATACATAAAGATAAATAAACCATATACAGGGAAAGTACTTTATCTCTACAAATAAATAAATAATGCTTTGTGCAGATGAGGGTCTCGGATGGTTAGTGTGAGCAGTCGTCTGGTTGTTCAGCATTCTCACAACCTGTGGGAAGAAGCTGTTCCTCAGCCTGGTGGTACTGGCTGAAAGATGCTGCGAGCAGGATGGAAGGGCTCCTCATTGAGTTTGCACATCCTCTTCAGACAATGATCCCTGTAGATCATGTTGATGGGGTGGGGAGTGAGATACCAGTGATGCTCTCTGCCACTCTTATGGTCCTGTGGATAGACCTCTGATCCATTTCTCTGCAGCAACCATAACACACCGTGATGCACCTGGACAGGATGCTCTCAATAGACCTCCTAAAGGAGCAGTTCTTTCTATCTCTACATACTTGAGCAAAACTCTAAATGGTGGCTGATAATCTTGCTCCCTTCATTCTTCTCAGGAAGTGCAGTCACTGTTACAGCTTCCTGATAAATGAGGAGATATGAATATCCATGATAGGTCACTAGTTAAGTGAATTTCAAGGAATTTGTTGCTCTCCACTCTCTCTACTATAGAGTGTTGCTGTGTGGTGGAGGGTGGTTATTCATAGTCTTCCTGAAGGCCACAATTATCTCTTTCATCTTGTCCAAGTAGAGACTCAGGTTGTTACACTCGCACCATAATCACATGGATTTCCACCTCTTCTTTATAGTGCAACTCATCGTGTTGCTGACGAGGGCAACGGCTGTTGTGTCATCTGCAAATTTGATGACAATGTTGGAGCTGGATCTGACAATGCAGGCTTGGGTAAATAGCGTGAACAGGAACGGGTGATCACAGCCATGATTAAAGTAAAAAAAAATGTAATGCTGGAGAAACTCAGGTGGTTGAACAGTATACTTTTTTACCTTTATCTCTGTTACATGAAGTCCACTGTTCGACCACCTGAGTTTCTCCAACATTGTGATTTTACTGAATATTATTGCCTGTTCCTGATCAAGTTTTAATATTTTACATTAATCTCACCATATTTCCTTCAGGAAAAATGAACCCTCCTTTGGCATAAATCAAGCATTTTGGACTTTGACTGTTTTTATTCCCCTCTCAAAAATAATGAATTTAGCTGTTTCTCAAATGAAAAATCCATATAGATAATTTAAAATTTGCAATATCTGTCATTTCCACAAAGGTCAGTTGTCCTGCTCCAACTCAAAAGCTCCACACAGACACTAGAAATTGTTATATTTAAAATAGTTTAAATTTGCATGCCAAACAAACTTGCAGCAGTCCATCAATTGTATTTCATTAATTCAGTTAGTCTAACTACAAAAATTGTTCGGTTCTCATTTGCATTTCAATATACTGTATCCTGAATCAGTTTGAATCATAGTTGGTAAGATTTTTTTTTGTGATGCTGTAGTAAACGACCAAGCCTTAGGGACAAGATGTACAAATTCATAAGTCACTCTTTAAAATATCTAATTTGAAAGCAAAATCTTTCGATTCACACCTGGCTTTCCATTTTCCTTAGAATCTCAGCTTCTGGTGTTTACTTTCTGAATGAGCAGCCAATGAGAGACACTCAGAAAAGAAACAAAGTTTTAAAAAAAATCTGATTAATTTTAGCTCAGATGCAAAGGAATTTTTGCCAAACCATTAAATGCCCACCAGGAACAAAGTGAAGACTTCTGAAACAGTAATATTCGTCCTGTTCTCTGCATTGAATGTGGAAAAGAAGATCAATATGTATAGGATGGACAAAAAGTTAACGAAACACCATGTAATTTTCTTTTAATTTGGAAAACCAACCATTTGGATTTGACAATATATTAGTGATTAGAAATCAATGTTACATATTATCTTGGGATAAAACTTGCTGGAAAATGGCTAATCTACTCTGATTTTGTCTTATATGGACACTATCATTAACCACATTAGTTGATGCTCGATAACTCCATTTATCTTGCAAATGATCTCCTGTGATTGAATAATATTTTAAGAGTTTTGCTCAAGTAGTTTTGCTCAAGGTAGAACTGATGAAGTTGATGGACACATTCTGTGATGGCGAAGCTCTTAATAACACCCTTCCTGCACTCTTCACATAGCTATGTTGAGCAATGTCACATGTTGAAGTTTGAAAAGAGCACTTATCATATAAGCAAAAAATGCAAAACAATTTTAATTTATAGATACAACATACTAAAAAAGACTTCTGTCCCACAAACCTATGCCTCTCTAATTGACTGCATATTGAGCAACCAATTTCAAAGCCATGAAATCCCATCAGGACTGAAGAACACCTTTCAATTTATCCTCCTTATGCTGACATTCTGCGAGAACCACAATGTTCTATCATCACCTCTACTGATGTGGAAGATAATTTCTCTTCTACTGAACTTATTAAAGGTTTTTTTTTAAGATTTGTTTTATTGTTTCCAAAGTCTATTGATCAAAATATATTGTATGTGCATTTGTTATGTTCTTATTATTCACATTTCTACTGCTAAGTAGAAAATGTATAATTCCATGCAGTTCATATTGCTCTGAGTATATTCCATGTAGGTGTATAATTGTTCACACAATTAAAGAAAGAATGATGGAGAAAAAAAAACAATTCTTAGAATAAAAGGGAGAATGTACTCAAAATATCAAATCTTAGCTAACATAAAACATCTATATCTCTCCCTCTCTATATATACATATATTACAAACACACACACTCACACACACACACATATACACACACACACGCACACACACACACACGTACACACACACGTGCACACACACGCATGCACACACATGCACGCACACACACGCACGCACACACACATGCACACACACACACACACACGCACACACGCACACACACACACACACACACACACACACACACACACACACACTTCTATCTTGCTTTACAGAAAATCCATAGTGCAGAATTATGCTGTTTAATCTCACTGATATATTTTGTTTTCGTACTTTAGACAAACCACCTCTCAATCCAATTACCTCTTCTATCTATGGTCAAGATTTCTTTCTAACACCTTCATGCCTCAACCAATAAAATGCATCAAAATGATCTCATTTGGTCCCTCACATGCAGAATTCCACATTCTTATCATTTGGTAACAAAGCTGCACAAATATTTTTTTTATTTTATCCCTTTGTTGCTATCTTACATTTTTGTTTACATGGCTAGTTCACATTGAAGGCAAAAATACTTATTAATGTTGTTGAAATTTGACAGCTAGTCAATAACATCCAGACCAGTTGAGATGAACACTTCAATATATCCATAATATGCACGCTCACAGTAGGAGATTGCTCTGTGACTTATTACCTGACTGCACAAAGCAAGCAGTGCACAAATATATGATGTTCCATTTGCTCTGTCTCCAGTATAAATGTGATTCAATGAATTCCAATATTTACATTACAAGTAGAAACTGGAAGTCCAATAGATCCTCAAACAAAATGTTGTTGGACATTGATGTTCCAGACCAGGTTTCATGCCACTAACATGCTGAGCGAGGATGATTAATGAATAGAATCATAGAGCTTTACAGTATGGAAACAGGCCCTTTGACTTATCTTTGATATCCAAGTTGCCTCTCTGAGCTAGTCCAGTATGCCTAATTTAGGTCAATTTCCCTCTGAAGTTTTGCTATCCATGCCTCTAAATAGCTTTTAAATTTTAAACTTGTACGTGCTTCTACACATTAGAGCACTTGGAACTAGAAAGGTTTCCTTGACTTGAAGCCACTTTTTGATGTTGACTTCATACAACAGGAGTTAGGAGTCAGCTGCCTTACTTTTGTACTCCTGATATATGACCTTTCTCAGTGATCCTGATAGGAACCAAGGTATTGGTAGTAAAATAACCTGACATGATCTTTCATTCACACATTTATTTTGGATTCATATTTATATAAATATTTATATTGAGACCAGCTGTCTCAATATATTTCAGTAAAACACGTAAGTCTGCAGACACTGTGGATGAAGGAAAAACACAATGTTTGATAAACTTAACAGATCATGCAGTGTACTTTAGACAAGATAAAGATACATAATCATTGTTTTGGGCTTGAGCCCTTCATCAAGGAAAGGCTTCAGTCTGAAGTCTTGGTTATATAAAGTACACTATTGGACCTGCTGAGTTTCTCAGGCATTGTGTTTTAAAGATGGGTAATATTCTCTCAATTGAAAACATTATTTTGCCTGAAGTTCTTTGAAGAATTACCATCATCTGCATGTCATGAAACATATCCCAAAATTTTGTTTCCACTCCAAATAGCTTCTTTAGTCTGCAGTATAATTTTTATTTGCATTTTACTTGTACAAACATCTGAATTAGGAGTAGTCTCTACAGCTTATTCTGCTTTTAAATAATATGTTAAATGAAATAAAATAAAACAAAAGCACCAAGAATGCTCAGCAGGTAAGGCAGCATCACAGCAAAGAGGAATGATAAGTATTTCAGTTTCATCGCCCTGCATTGAAAATGGAAAGTCTTACCTGAAACATTAATTGATATTTCAAGCATTTTCTGGTCAAATCTTCCTCAATTTCTTTGTTATTCTCCATGTTAGTAAAATCATTTAAAATAGTCAGAATCAGAATCAGGATTTATTGTCATGAACAAGTCATGAAATTCAGTGTTTTGCAGCAGATTCAAAGTGCAAACATTCATATTATAACCATCTTACAAAATTAGTATAAATAATAATAATAATAGTGGAGCAAGAAAAGTAAAGTAATGTCTTTGGTTCTCTGATTATTCAGGAATCTGATGGCAGAGGGGATGAAGCTGTCCTTGTGTTGTTGAGTGCTCATCTTTAGGCTCCTGTCCCTTTTCCCCAATGGGTAATGGGGGTCTTTGAGGATAGAAGCTGCTTTTTTCAGACACTGTCTCATGTAGATCCTCAATGGAATGAAGTCTGGTGCCTGTGATGCCACAGGCTGAGTTAACAACCCTCTGGAGTTTATTTTTGTCCTGAGAGTTGGTGGCTCCATACCAGGCAGTGGTGCAATCAGCCAGAATGGTCTCCATGGTATACCTGTAGAAGTTTGCAAGAGTTTTAGATGACATGCCGAACCGCCTCAGACACCTTACAAAGTCTAGCCACTGTTGAGCCTTCTTTGTGATTGCATCAATGTGGAGGCTCCAGGACAGATCCTTAGGGATGTTGACACCCAGGAATTTGAGGCTCTTGACCCTCTCCACTACTGAGCTCTCGATGAGGACTGGGTCAAGTTTCCCTGACTTAGTCCTGAAGTTCACAATCATCTCCCTGGTTTTGCTGACGTTGAGCACAAGGTTGTTGTCATAAATGGAATGAGCTGCCAGAGGAAGTGGAAGAGGCAATCTTTAAAAGACATTTCAACAAGTACATGAACAGGAAAGGTTCAGAGAAATTTAGGCTCAATGCAGGAAAATGGCATTGGCTTAGTCAGCAATTTGGTTGGCCCTATTTCAATGTTCTAAAACTATGATACTAAGAATAAATATCCTTGAAAAAGAATGTCACACTCTGAATTCTGGGCCAATAGATATGTATGGAATTTAATTGCTAGCTTTTACTAATGGATTCTCATATCATTCAAGTTGAACTATTTAAAATATGTCATAGAAAACATTATTTTATAATCTGGCTGACAACTTGTCTTGGTACCTGAAGTGAAATTCACATTGCTGAAATGTTATTTCATGTGATAAATGGATAAAATATTCTCTTTTTAATGGTTTGCTTAATTATAGTAATAATATTAAGTAAGTGTGCATTCATTATTCTTGAACACATTTCACGGAGTCACACAAAGCTACAAATTTATATGTTCCTTTGTTGGCAGAATGAAGCATGCTTTCTTGGCATGACAGGGATTGTTTTAGTTGAAAGTCAGCTGAAAAAAAAAATTAGGATAACTTTAGGCCCAACCCATTATGCACCAGTAGTTGACCCTTATATGTTACCCATATGACCCGAAGGATAGGAATGGGAAGGTATCCAGACATTTGGCCATTGGTGGGAGTACAGAAATTGGGGACATTTCGTTAATGGGAGGAAGTCTGTAATGGGGAGTCTGAGAAGGTGGCTCCTAAAGTTTAGGTTATTTGGGGGATGGTCAACAATGTTTGGGAAGACTGGTTGCAGACTTTTATGGAGACATCAGAAATCAGACTTGTTTGAGGAAGTCTGGATATGGAGAAGTTGCCTACATGTACTTTGATGAGGTCTCATATGGTAGGCTTGTCTGGAAGGCTTGATCAAATGGGATACAAATTGGGAGCAAAAATGGCTTGATGCTAGGAGTCAGAGATTTAGTGGAGGGTTGCTACTCAGATTGGAGGCTTGAGACCATCATCATTCCACAAATATCGGAGTTGGGTCCTCTGTTCTTTGGCATCCATATTTATGACAGTTATAGATGACACTAAAATAAGCAGTATAGTGCACAGTGAAGAAGGCTAGATGACATTACAACAAGATCTATATTGACAAGAAAAATGAGCCATTGAATAGCAGATACAATTTAACTCAGAAGTGTGAGATGTTCCATTCCATTAGGTTAAACCAGGGCAAGACTTACAGAATAAGTGGTCAGGCCCTGAAGCATGCTTTAAAGCTGAGAGATCTCAGGATGCATGTGGATAGTTCAATGATAGTTGGCACAGCTAGACATTTGGTTCACTTGCTTTAATAAATCATATTTGTGTCATGAGTCAGGAACATGAGTATCATATACAATTACATCAGACTATTGGGAAGCCAAGTGCAGTTTGTGGGCTGGGTCATGCAGAATCTATGCTATTTACTTGCTCATCATTGCATACTTAATTAACAATATCAATCAATGAATGTTAAGACTAATTACATTTTATTCATTTATATAGAAGCACAGCAGAAGGATTTTTTTACACTAAGATATTTTAATCCTAACATAATGAAATAAAATTACTGAACCATTATTTTATGTGCATTTAAAATTAATGACCCTGATGCAACTTGGGGCTATGGCACCTGTCTGTTAATTGACAGTGTTTCTGTAATGCTAAATTTAATTAGCGTTAGCAGAGCTGGAAAAGATTTTCACCTCAGTGTATCTCACTTCATTGTTTCTAGAAAATGGAATAATACTCCAATCTTGGCACAGCAAGTTTCTACATAAAAAAAACAAAATTTCTAGAGTCACAGGGAATATCAACATTTATTTCATATTCGTAGTTGGTTTTGAACTGAGGGCCTTGCTTGATAATATCTGATAATAAGTCAACACATTTCTGTGGTTCTGGAGCTTCACATAAGTTATACCAATAGTTTTCCTTCTGAATGATGATTGCAGATTACTGGATAACCAATTTATCAATTTAAATATTTCATACTCACAATCTATCCTTTTAGTTTTAACAATATTTAAAAAGATCTAACAATTCTGTTTGAAGAGATTTTCCTTTCACAAGATTGTGTTTATTCTGCCATTGTACACTGTATTGGTACAAATATCATGTCCCTATATTCCCTACATTTTTGGTAATGATTTGTGAATTCTATACAGGTGAAGTTCCACGATCTGAAAAGCCATATGGTTGGGATTGTCTGCGCTGATGCCAGTCCATGTCGCCAATATATCTATATTTTCTCTCTTCTTGAATTTAGAAATTTCAAGATGTGACAATGTTCATTTAGTGCAGGACTAGCCATAATCATATTGCATGGCATGGCTTCTTGAGGAACAACTTAACTTTTTATACTTTGGTACTTTTAAGACCAGAATCAATATATTCACTTTCTTTTCAGTAATAGTTTTAAAACATTGGTATGTTAACTTTTAATTTTCTTTATCAACATTAATGACATTGAATTCCTTGCTCAATAAACCATATAGTGACTTTGATCCAATAAATAGTCGCCTGGAGGCTAGAAGAGAAAATATTTTGTGACATGTTTCAATTATTTTCAATACAAGTCCAAATGGATTTAAATCCTTTATTTAACACACAAACTGGTAACTATCTTCTTTAACATTCAATGAAATGACTATAAATAACATCTGTATTAAAGTTCCGTGAGTACAAAGTAACATTCATGAAGACGGTCAATGAAAGTTATGACAATCTCAATCACCCTCCTTCTATACCGTCGCCATGTTTTTATATATATTCTTTTTTTTCAATCTTTTTATTATTATTATAATTTATAAACACATACAGTTCAAAGAGATATAAAAAAATACATAGTAAGTAATGAATTAATACAGAGATATTAAACAAAAATATTACAGAATAAAAATATATCATATAAAAAATTTTTTTGATCAGTTTAGGGTGTGAACTATCTCTAAAAAAAAAAGATATAATTAATAACAATATATGAAAAAAGAGAAAAAAAAAACCCCAAAAAAAAACAAATCTGAATTTAAAAAAAACTTTAAAAAAAACCTACAGATATAGCTAAACCACGCCGATCACTCCGATCTCATCTTACAGCCCAATTATCATACATAATCATAGAAAGAAAACTGAGCCAGATCAACTCACCTCAAATGAAAATATTGAATAAATGGTCGCCAGGTTAACTCAAACTTAGAAGGGGATTCATAGACAGAGTTTCTAATTTTCTCTAAATTTAAACATAGTATAGTTTGGGTAAACCATTGGAAAACAGTGGGAGGATTTACCTCTTTCCAATTTAATAGTATAGATCTTCTAGCCATTAGTGTAAGAAAAGCAATCATACGATCCGCAGGAAGAGATAAATAAGTTAAATCTATCATAGGTAATCCAAAAATTGCAGTAATGGGATGTGGTTGTAAATCAATATTCAAAACAGTAGATATAATGGAAAAAATTTCCTTCCAATAATTCTGTAAAGAGGGACAGGACCAAAACATATGTGTAAGGGAAGCTATTTCCAATTGACATTTATCACATATAGGATCGATATGAGAATAAAAGCGATGGAGTTTATCTTTAGACATATGAGCTCTATGAACAACTTTAAACTGTATTAGTGAATGTTTTGCACATAGAGAAGAAGAGTTTACCAGTCACAGAATTTTATTCCAATTTTCATTAGAAATATGAAGGTTGAGTTCTCTTTCCCAATCATTTTTAAACTTTTCAAAAGTCCCAGAATTTATTTTTGTAATTATATTATATAATTTAGATATCACACCTTTTGGAGGGAATTTTGAATATAGTATATCCTCTAAAACAGTCGTAGTCTCCCGATTGGGAAAAGAGGGTAAAGTCGAAACTAAGAAACTCCTAATCTGCAAATATCGAAAGAAATGAGATCGAGGTAAATCATATTTCATGGATAATTGTTCAAATGACATGAAAGAGTTATCCAAGAATAAATCCGAAAAGCATGTTATACCTTTAACTTTCCAGAGTAAATAAGCTTGATCAATTAGAGAGGGATGAAAAAGGAAATTTAGTACAATAGGAGTTTCCAAGATAAAATGACTTAGGCCAAAAAATCTCCGGAATTGAAACCATATACGTAGTGTATGTTTAGCCATTGGATTATCAATTTGTTTATATAATTTAGTAAGAGTAAAAGGGAGAGCAGCTCCCAAAATAGAGCTAATTGAAAAATTTTGTATCGGTTTAATTTCTAAATTTACCCAATGGGGATTTAGAGATAATTCTGAATAATTCAACCAATACCTTAAGTAACTAATATTAATTGCCCAGTAATAAATTCTAAAGTTGGGTAATGCCAACCCTCCCTCTAGTTTAGATTTCTGTAAATATTTTTTCCCCAATCTAGGATTCTTGTTTTGCCAGATATACGAGGACAATTTAGAATCGACCTTATCAAAAAAAGATTTAGGAACAAAAATAGGTATAGCTTGGAATATATATAAAAATTTAGGTAAGATCATCATCTTAATAGCATTAATTCGGCCTATCATGGATAGGGATAATGGTGACCAATTGGTTAGTAAACTGCCGATCAGGTCCAATAGAGGGAAAAAATTAGTCCTAAACAAATCTTTATGTTTTTTAGTAATCTTAATCCCTAAATATATAAAATGGTCTCTAGCTATTTTAAAAGGTAAACTATCATAAATAGGGACCCATCCATTAAAAGGGAATAATTCACTTTTATTTAAATTCAGTTTATATCCCGAAAAATTACTAAATTGAGCTAATAAAGATAAAACTGCAGGAATAGAATTTTCAGGATTGGAAATATATAACAATAAATCATCTGCATATAGTGATACTTTATGAATATCCCTGCATCGAATAATACCAGTAATATTGGGTGCTTCTCTGATAGCAATTGCCAAAGGTTCTAAAGCTAAGTTAAATAATAAAGGGCTAAGGGGGCACCCTTGCCTGGTGCCCCGAAATAATCGAAAATATGGTGATCTTTGGGTATTAGTAAAAACCGAGGCAACTGGGGAATTATAAAGAAGTTTAATCCAAGATATAAATATCGGACTAAAATTAAAATTTTCAAGAACTGTAAATAAATAAGGCCATTCTACTCTATCGAAGGCCTTCTCAGCATCTAGTGAAATAACACATTCTGAAGACTTATGTGAAGGAGTGTAAATAATATTCATCAATCTTCTAATATTAAAGGAGGAATAACGATTTTTAATGAATCCAGTCTGGTCTTCAGAGATAATATATGGTAATATCTTCTCTAGCCTTGTCGCTAGAATTTTAGAGAAGATCTTAGAATCAACATTCAACAAAGAAATAGGTCTATAAGAAGAACATTTGGTCGGGTCTTTATTTTTTTTTCAAGATTAGAGAAATCATAGCTCTGTAAAATGATTGTGGTAGTTTACCCAATGTGATAGATTCATCAAACATCTTGATCAGCCAGGGAGAGAGAGTAGAAGAAAAAGCTTTATAAAATTCCACAGAATATCCTTCGGGACCTGGTGTTTTCCCCGAGTTCAGTGAGAAAATAGTATTATTGATCTCCGATATATATATTCTTAAGCTCCCGATTAGCATCATACACTATCATGCATGATCCAACTGGCATTCCAATACACAAATGCACTGCACATACTCCAGCCAGCCCTCTAATATACTAACACGCTGTGCATGCTGCTGGAACTCATGCATAAATACAAGAACAAAGATGGTCATGCCCAGATAATCAAACCTGGGATGGCTCTGACACCCAAGGAAATCAATGGGATGATTAGCAAATAAATTACACATTTTGACTCCTACAATACCAGCCCCTAATTATTATAATGGAACATAATGTCTTAGATAATAAGTACACAACAATACAAGTAACAATCAAATTCTATACATTCAAATAATATACAGATCTTCTTTTTTCTTTCTTCATAAGGCCAGACATTACCAACATATAGCCTTGAACAAGAATGATTTTTATCACCACTCTGGATCAATAAAGTCTGTAACTTGTATAGTATGTAAAAACAACAAAATAAAATCAGTTTGTACTTCTCAAAGTTTCTTTGTCCTCAGAATCTTTGAGTTAAAACGTCAATTAGTAAACCTCAAATCTTCCTCAGACAAAAGACACTGCTTTCCTCTTAAGCTCGACATGATGTATTTCTTCAGCATGTTGTTTGGCTTTTTTCCTTTCTTCGACATTCTGCTTCTCATAGGAAGAATTTGAACTTAAAGAACTAGATTTTGAAAATTTATTTGCTTCTTTTGATTTCAATGAATAAGTCTCTTTAACCTTCCCTGCAACAGATTTGCTCATCTTTTTCTTTATTTTCCACAGCTGGTCATAAATAAGATATGATTCAAACGACATTATTCCTCAAACTCATCAACAACCACAACAGTTGTAAAAACCTTCTGTGAAGAAGTAGATGGGTTCCACTTATGGCTCAAATAAATCTCTTTAAATAGAACTGCAACCTTTTGAACCCTTTTGGTTTCTATTGCCTTTTCTTGCAATTCCAACTCCAATTTTGCAACTTTCAATTCAGTCTCAGTATCTGACAATTTATTTTGAAGCCTTTTATTAAATTCTATTTCTGCATTCAATTCTTTCAATAAGAAAGTAATTCTCGCAATTTCTTCCAAGAAATTAATAACTTGACCTGAAATGAAAAGATTGTGTGATACATTGTTACTTATGCTGTCAGCCCTGCTGTAGGAAAATTAATGTTGGATTTCTTCATCTTGTTTGTTGTATTGCTGATATGTAATTTCTCTTTCTTTCTGCATTGTTAGCAGCTTATCCTTCATGATACATTTTTGATTGTTGTTTTGCATTATTAACCAATTAACTTGTTCTCTTCCAAAAGATTGATCTGTTCCTCCAACCCTTTACATTTTGAAAATGCTGGATCTCTTCCTTCAATAACTGTATTCATTTCTTCAGCAGTTATTCTTTTCTGTTTTCTGACCTTGTGAATTTTATTTACAATTAAATCTTTATTCTTGTCAATCTATCTTTGGATCTTTCCCTCAGTCACTTTTGAAATTGAAGAATCATTGGTTTCATTCTCATTCTTTTGAAATCTGGTTTTAATTTCAATTACAAAGTTAAAATCTTTTTGTTCACTGTTTTCATTATTATCCAATATTTCCAAGCTCTTTTCAATATTTTGTTCTCTAAATGCAGTTGCACCAATTTGTCAGTCACATGTTCATTTATTGCATCAGTGCAATTTTCTGCATTTGCCGGTTTTGCAGTATGTTGTGGTATTTCTTCAATGACCTTGTCTGCTGTAATCTCTGAGCTACAAAAGTTACTTTCAAATTTGTTCTCAGTCTTTTCATTTCATCCTGCCTCTGATTCAATTGTATAGGAATATTCACCAGCAGTATTTACAACATCTTCTGATACTTCATTTTCATCCATTTCTGATGAAAATAATTCCTTCAATGTTGCTTTATATGCCTCTAATTTATTTTCACATTGATCTGTTTTCTTATTTTCAGAAGTGACTTTCTTATTTACAGTCTTTTGCTGTTCCCATAATTCATCAAATTTCACAACAGAAATCTTGTTGACACTTGTCTCTAACTCTTCCTGAGCAATAACATCATTCTTTCTTTCTAAAATTCCATTGATTGTCCATCCAAGCATAGTTTTAATGGCATAAGGTCCATCTCCCACACTCTGTACTACATCTAGTGGTTCTAAAACCTTTGGCACATCTGAACCAATCAGCATCTCTACCTTAGAATTAACTTCAGGAGGATAAATGTTCCACAGATAAGACAATAGATGGATAGTTTTATTATGTAGGATATTTCCTTTATGCACAGGCATAGTCTTCTGAGTGTATAAAATTGGAAGATTGCAAAAATCTTTCTTACACTCTCCTGCTAACCCTGAAACAATTTTAATTTCAACAACCTTTCCTTGTCCCATGGTTTTCAATATAATCATCTTTTTTTAATGCAGTACTGCCTGGGTCAAGACATGTCATAAAGTATGTATGGATGAATTCCTGTTGTTGGTCTTAATTTGTACAGACACTACAGGCTGTATTAAAATTTTGCAGTTATCCACACGGGCCCCAGTAAGACCACTTGTCTGAACTGAAGCTATAACGCTGTTTTCTGATGTTTCTTTTGTTTCTGTTTGCTCCTGACTGCATATATTACAGTAAAGTTGCTTCTTGCAGTTTTTACTTCATAACTTTATTTATTCATTCAACAAAGTTATTACATACAGTAAAAAAAAGTACATATTATGAACGATAAAAAAAATTACAAAAAAGAAGAAAAAAAAAGAATCCCCCTCTCAACCAGCTCTCTTTAGGAGAGCCAAAGAAAGAAAAAAAAACTAAAATATATTTACTAAAATCTAATTAAGGTAAATCTAAATGTAAATATTCTAAATATAAAGACCACTTATTAAGAAAAAAGAATAATTATCATATAAAACATAGGTGATCGTTTCCATTACCAAACAAGTTTTCATCTCATTATGCTATCTATTAATATCAATCACATTAACATTTTTCCATGTACTTGCTATATATTTTTCTGCAACAGATAAAGCTAAATATACAAAAGCAATCTGAAATTTGTCTAATCCGAAATCTTTCAAAGGATTCAACTCACCCAACAAAAATATTGTCGGATCCAAAGGTATTTTGATCTTATGCAAATGTTCCAAAAACAATTGAATTGCTTTCTAAAAAGGTTGTATATGTACGCATAACCAAACAGCATGAAAAAAAGTTCCAACTGAATTATCACATCTAAAACAAGAATCGATTCACTAAAACAATCTTTTTTTTTTAACTTTTCAAGTGTTAAATACAATTGGTATAAAAAATTGTAATTAACCATTGGATAACGAACATTATCGATTTAGTAACACGATCATGACAAATATCTATCCAGTCATCCTCAGAAAAAGTAAAATTAATATTCTTTTCCCATTTAATCTTAGATCTATCCCATCCTTTTTTTTTTCCATACTTTCCTGTAATATTTGGTACATCAATTAAATATATCCCTTTTCTGGTACAGTCACAAGAAAAGATTCAAATTTAGTCAAATTTAATCTCTACCAAATATTTGTTTTATTAAGGATCGAAGTTGATAATAAATGAATAAAGAATTCTCATTAATACCAAAATCTTCCCTCATTTGATGAAATACACCAGTACCTCATCAGCAAATAGATTAATTTTTTACTCCTCATCTAAAACTCTCATACCTTGTATCTATGTATTTTGTCGTATCAACTGTGCTAAAGGTTCAATTACTAATGAAAACAAACCTGGAGACAAAGGACAACCTTGTCGAGTTGAACGAGTTAATTTAAAAGGTTCTGAAATCTGACCATTTGTCAATACCCTGGCTATTGGTTTATTATATAAAGCTTTATTCCAACCAATAAAAGAAGGACCAAACTTAAATTTCTCTAAGACTTTAAATAAAAAGTTCCACTCAACTCTGTCAAAAGCCTTTTCTGCATCGGATGGTCAGGGCACTGTCGATATTTATTAAATAAACTAATCACTCGAAGAATATTATCTGAAGCATACCTATTCCTTATGAAACCTGTTTGATCAACATGTATCAACTTAGGTAAAAATTTAGCCAATAGATTCGCTAATACTTTAGCTATTATTTTATAGTCTACATTCAACAAAGAAATTGGTCTATATGAAGACACCTTTAACAGATCTCTATCCTTCTTAGGCAAATAGGCTTTGGCAAATACTAGAGCGCATCGGATGTCCCCCAAAGTTCCTCAACATGATTATCCAACTGCACGAAAACCAACAAGGTCGGGTCAGATACAGCAATGAGCTCTCTGAACCCTTCTCCATTAACAATGGCGTGAAGCAAGGCTGTGTCCTCGCACCAACCCTCTTTTCAATCTTCTTCAGCATGATGCTGAACCAAGCCATGAAAGACCCCAACAATGAAGACGCTGTTTACATCCGGTACCGCACGGATGGCAGTCTCTTCAATCTGAGGCGCCTGCAAGCTCACACCAAGACACAAGAGAAATTTGTCCGTGAACTACTCTTTGCAGATGATGCCGCTTTAGTTGCCCATTCAGAGCCAGCTCTTCAGCGCTTGACGTCCTGCTTTGCGGAAACTGCCAAAATGTTTGGCCTGGAAGTCAGCCTGAAGAAAACTGAGGTCCTCCATCAGCCAGCTCCCCACCATGACTACCAGCCCCCCCACATCTCCATCGGGCACACAAAACTCAAAACGGTCAACCAGTTTACCTATCTCGGCTGCACCATTTCATCAGATGCAAGGATCGACAATGAGATAGACAACAGACTCGCCAAGGCAAATAGCGCCTTTGGAAGACTACACAAAAGAGTCTGGAAAAACAACCAACTGAAAAACCTCACAAAGATAAGCGTATACAGAGCCGTTGTCATACCCACACTCCTGTTCGGCTCCGAATCATGGGTCCTCTACCGGCACCACCTACGGCTCCTAGAACGCTTCCACCAGCGTTGTCTCCGCTCCATCCTCAACATCCATTGGAGCGCTCACACCCCTAACGTCGAGGTACTCGAGATGGCAGAGGTCGACAGCATCGAGTCCACGCTGCTGAAGATCCAGCTGCGCTGGATGGGTCACGTCTCCAGAATGGAGGACCATCGCCTTCCCAAGATCGTATTATATGGCGAGCTCTCCACTGGCCACCGTGACAGAGGTGCACCAAAGAAAAGGTACAAGGACTGCCTAAAGAAATCTCTTGGTGCCTGCCACATTGACCACCGCCAGTGGGCTGATAACGCCTCAAACCGTGCATCTTGGCGCCTCACAGTTTGGCGGGCAGCAGCCTCCTTTGAAGAAGACCGCAGAGCCCACCTCACTGACAAAAGGCAAAGGAGGAAAAACCCAACACCCAACCCCAACCAACCAATTTTCCCTTGCAACCGCTGCAATCGTGTCTGCCTGTCCCGCATCGGACTGGTCAGCCACAAACGAGCCTGCAGCTGACGTGGACTTTTTACCCCCTCCATAAATCTTCGTCCGCGAAGCCAAGCCAAAGAAGAAGATCCTTCTTAGGGATTACAGTAATTAAGGCACTAGAGCATGATTCAGGTAAATCCTAACGATCATTAATGTGTCGTAACACATCTCCAAACACTGTAAATAAATCATCATAAAATACCTTATAAAATTAAACTGAAAACCCGTAACCATCAAGTGATTTTCCATTAGGCATTTCCAACATAGCTGATTTAATTTCTAAATCAGTAAAAGGAGCCTCCAGCTCCAATATGTCTTCTTCTCCTAGTACCGGTAATTTCAACACCGATAAAAAAGAATCAATTGATCCGCTTTCCTGTTTTTCCTCAGAAGTATATAATTTCTTATAAAATGAATGAAACTCATCATGAATCTCATGAGGTTTGTAAGTAATAGTCGAATTTTGTCTAACTGCATTAATAACCCTTGATACCTGTTCTTTCTTTAACTGCCATGCAAGTACCTTATGCGCTTTCTCACCTCATTCATAATATGGTTGTATAGATCTAATAATCAAGCATTCAAATTGATAAGATTGCAACATATTGTATTTCAATTTCAATCTAGACAACTCTATTTTCTGATTTTCTGTCACATCTCTCTGAAATTCCTTTTCTAATTCATCAATCTTTTTCTCTAATTCAAGGCTCTCAGTCAGATAATTCTTTTTATCCTTAGAGGTATAACTAATTATTTGACCTCTCAAGTAAGCTTTCATAGCATCCCACAATATAAATTTACTCTGAACAGAGTTAACATTTTCTTCCAAAAAAAAAATTAATTTGTTTTTTAAAAAATTCAATAAATTCGGCTCTTTTTAACAACATGGTATTGACTCTCCAATGGTAAGGTGCACAAACTTTTTCAGAACTTTCATAAGTAAAATACAACAAAGAATGATCCTAAATTACCCTACTTTTATATTCTGCTTGCAGTATTTTCCCCTGTAAATGTGCCGATACTAAAAAAAAATCAATTCTAGAAAAAGATTCATGTTTAAATGAATAAAAAGAGAAATCCTTCTCGGTTGGGTTAAGATGTCGCCAAATGTCCACTAAATTAAAATATTTCATCAAAGCTTGAATTTGATTGCCATTTTAGATTTTTTAACATTTTTTGGAGATTTATCTAATAAATGTTCCAAAACAATTAAAATCCCCTCCAACCAGAACATTTTCATTAGTTTGCCCCAAAAGCAGAAATGCATCCGAAATAAATGCTTCATCATCCACATTCGGTGCATAAATATTAAGTAAAGTCCAAAATTCATTAAAATCTTACAATTCAACTTAAGAATATGTCCTGCATTCATTTCCATTGATTGTAATTCAAAAGATAAATTTTTATGTATCAAAATTGGAGTTAAATGAAGAAAAAACATGTCCAACCCAGTCCCTCTTAAATTTCATACTTTCTTTTTCATTCAAATGTGTCTCCTGTAAAAAAGCAATATCAATCTTCATCTTTTTGATATATGCCAAAACTCACTTATGCTTGATCGGGTTGTTTAATCCCTGAATATTAAAAGTAGCAAATTTCTAATTTGACATATCTAATACAATTGCTAAAAACCAAAAATAATCACAAAATTAATAATAACCAGAAAAAAGATAATTATTTTATATAGAACCCTCAAATTAAAAATATATAGGCCCTCCAAATAAAAATAACATTCGTTAATAAGAAAAAAAAACCAAAAAAAACTACCAAAAAGTAGAAACTCCCTAAAAAAAAACTGGGTGTGGATTACCCACTAGTGACTGATGACTATCAAAGAAGTTAGTGCAATCCTCACCTCCCCAGCCAGCCAATCAAAAATATTAACATATTACCAAAAAAATCAGCCGTGAGATTTCAGTCCAGATGCTGAACTCATTTCAAGAGTAGGTGAACTCTTTCCATTCCCATTCTTTCCACTTCTGCCTTTTTGTCCATTTCCAAGTCCATCAGATTTTCTTTTAGGAGATAATGGTGGACTTCTTCTTTGTCCTCTGACATCCAGTAACAAATTAGCAAAAACTATTGCTTCATGCTCAGTCTCAAAGAATTGAGACTGATAGTTTCCATAAAACACTTTCAACACAGCAGGATAATGAAAAGCACATTTGTAACCTTTACGCCATAAAACATCTTTAACTAGATTAAATTTACGTCAGCGTCTGATGATATCTTGACTCAAATCAGGATGGAAGAAAACTCTACTATTTTGAACCATCATTGGAGCTTGCCTTTATCTTACATTTTGAACTGTAAGTTGAAGAATTATCTCTCTGTCCAAACAATTCAAACAACTAACTAACACAGCTCTTGCCAGTTGATCAGGTAGGGGTGGTCTTCTTAATGCTCTATGTGCTCTTTCCAATACCAATCCATCAGGAAAAGCCTCTTCCCCCAACATCTGGGGAATCCAATTTAAAAAAAAATTGACAGGATCTTGACCTTCTATACCTTCTGGCAAGCCCACAATTTTCACATTAATTCTTCTGCTTTGATTTTCCAAATAGTCCATGTTTTTTGTTAACTCTTTTTCCAAGGCTCCTAAATCTTTAACTGATTTTTCCACCTTTACTATTGTTTCAGCATTGGATTGTACCTGTTGTTTACATTCAGAAAAAGAAGCTTCAAATTTTTAAAAAGTTTTCCCTACTTTCTTTAACTTCTGCCTTAACCACAGTTAGATCTGAAATTATATCAATATTCATTTAAACCACCTGGTTCAATTGACCAGTAATAACATCCAAACATCATATAAACAGGCTGAGATGCAATTTGAAATGTAGGATCCGGTTCCATAAATTGTAACTCACTTTCTTCCAGCTCTTCTTTCATTTCCTGTGCAGTGGTAGAGTAAGGTAAGTCCTCTTCTAGTTGTTCTTCAAATCGCAGCATTCTAGTCATTTTACTGCGAGTTTGGACACCCAACGATGACCCCCAATTTCCTCAGGGGGTCGTCGCTGCTGTCCCCCCACAGACCATTTTTAAATAAAATTAGTGTTCTCCGTAATTAACCGCCACCCAAGCGCATAATCGTTGCAAACTGCGTGTCTGTCATCAGAATCCTCTTCCTCCACGCTCCCGTCTCTTCCAACAGGGATATTCACTGTAACAAGTCTCCAGGCTCATGCTCGACCTCTCGGGAGCACACACCTTCCTCCGCAGAACGGGTCGAACCAGCGCCATCTTGAGACTGGTGAGTAGCTGTTCCCTTAACTTTTGTCCCCACTGGCGATCGTTGGGGATCACTGAAAACAGATCTGAGGCTATTCCAGGTTATTTAGGCCCCAATTCTTCTACACTTTGAAACTGTATTTTCTTTTGTAACTGAGACTTAGTTTTTTTATATATATATTTGCAGCCATAATGGCTCACCAAGGTATCAAACTGAAAATTAAAGTTTTAAAATTAAAAATAAAGGGTTAAAAAATGGGCACTTAAAAGTCTGACCAGAGAGGGCAGAGATTACACGTCTGATCTCTACGCCATCTTGCCATGCCCCCTTGTAGTTTTTACTGATGTACCTTTTACACAGACAGCTAAAACCTATTCCATTTCCTTTAAAAAAGTAATCTTCTCATTATGTTCCTTCCTTCATAAACACATTTCCAAAGCATGTCCACCTTTACAGAACCAAAACTCTTCTCAATAGGCAAATTTTCCTTTTTTCCTTAGTGTGATAGTACAGATCTATCACCAATATACATAGTGTATGTAGTTACTGTATCTAGACTGTGCTTACAGCGATTGGCTGAGTGCTAAGCCATGCCTATTGTCTGGGCCTTAAAGGGTTGTGTCCCTAGCCAGGTCGGATGATTCCGGACTGGTCGGCCACCTGTGAAGAGCTCCTGTCTTTTGCTAATAAAAGCCTTGGTTTGGATCAACAAGTCTTTGATTCTTTTGACGAGCTCTACACTTAGTTACTTTATCTTTTCTTTATTTATACAGAGACAGTAGTAGCAAAGGTACTCCTTTTCAGTTTTGGACTAGACTGTGCATTGGACCTCCTTACATCTTTGCTCCCCGTTGACGAGTCTCCGGCATTTCCATATATTGTATCTGTTTCAATGTACATCTGCCTTTCAAGAAAATCCCACAATCCTTTAAGGATTTTTTTTTGTGGAACTCATAAGCCAAATGTCTCCATCTATCCCACTTTGGTAGGGTAATTTATTTAAGATGTTTTGCATAATACGAGGCACATTAAACTCACAAATATTGTTGGCATCTTCCATGGCATTACAACATCCCCTTAAAAAGAGAGTGTATGTTTGTAGAGTCTTTACATCATTCACTTTTAGTGATTATTGTTTAAGAGCATTATCCATATAAGCTAAAGCAATTTGATGCTTGTTGCCAAAATATTTCTCTAGTAAAGACTTAGCTCTGTCAAATCCTCTATATGAAGGCATATGTTGACAACCCTACAAGTTCTCTTGGCCATCCATCTGTGTACATTTCCAAATAATAAAGGAAACCTCCAGGGTCTTGACACTTGTCTTCACTATTGTGTATAAAAGATCTCATAAACATTTGGTACTGAAGTGGGTTTCCATCAAAAGTTTGAATCCCCATCTTGGGCAAAGAATGATACAGCAATTTCATTGTTTCTTATGGTTGATAGTTTGCTGTTCTGTTCACTGCCTCTTTGTAGCAGGTATTGTATTTGGAAACCTCACTAGTGTAGGTTCACCCATATTTCTGATGGTTGACTCGAATGCCAAAGGTGTTGCAGTGTTTACACCAAACTCAAGCCGCAGGTTTGTCAGTGGATGTTACCACTGGTACATGTGGCTTGGTTACACCATGCTCTGGAAGGATTTATCCTTTTATATGCATGCCTTGTACCCATGGTACTAAAATATTTGCCTTAATAATTGGTTTCCTTTCCTGTGGCCCTTCCTCAAAATATGACTCCATAGCATCATGTGCTTTAGATAATTTACTTCTAATACCAGATACCATTGGCCTTACTAACAGAAAATCTTGTTTCCAGTTCCAACTTAGGCTTTTTTCCTCTTCATCTGTTGCTTTTTTCCTCCTTATCTGCTTCTTAATCTGCTCCATTTCCTTCTTTAGCTGCTCCTCTTGTTCCGCTGAGGCAAATGTATTTAAAGTAATTCATGTTGTACAACAAGACCAGCCAATTTAGCCTGATTCTTTAAATGTGTAGACACTGTACTGGAAATTCTGGAACTTGTGCAAGAAGAACTTTGCTTCTCTGGCTTTCAACATTTGAACCACTATCATCCTGCCATTCAGATGCTGTCTTACTTACCTCTTTCTCCTATTCAAATTGTACTTCTTTTGCATCTTCATCCTCTTCATTTTCTTTATCATTTCATTTTCTTCATTATATTTTTGTAATACATCTTCAGCCATTTCCACATTCTGTCTTCAAAATCACTCATTCTCTTCTGCAATGGAATTGCAATTTCTTCATTCTTATCAACTGAAGCTGCTTTTTCTTCCTTCACCTGCTTCAATGAGAACATTTTTAATACCACTTGTATCTTTCTTCAATCACCTCACTTCTTCTTTGAGAACCACAACCTTCAAAGCCACCAGATGCTGCAGGCATTTTTACTCATCCTGCTCCACCCTTCATTGAGCAGGCACAATACATGCCAAATCAACAGTCCCCAATGGACTAGTCGCAGAAAAATTCAAACTGTGTTAAAACTGTCCACAAGTACACAGGACTCCAGAGACTTAAGGATTCAGCTTCTGATGGTTGTGATGTGCTGCTATTAACAAACTAGTTTCTATAGCAGCATCCGTTTATAATATTGTTGATTTTTAATAAATGCTTCACCAATGTGTCTGTAGAACACTTTGCTATTAGTTTAGAAGCTTTAAATCCTTCTCTGGCTGTTACTGATGGCAGATAGATGTGGATTATAAACTGCCCCCAACTCAAGGAATTTCCAAGCGGGCCACCATATTACATTCAATATCAATCCAAAGCATAGAGTGTTTTTTCTATCTTCTATCCTTCAATTTTTTGTACCGAAACAAAACTTTTGTTGACTAAAATATAGTGATTTTGATCCAATAAATAGTCACTTAGAGGTTAGGTGAGAAACTTGTTAGTGACACGTTTCAATTATTTCCAAGTCCAGATGTATTTAAACACTTTATTTAACATATAAACTGGTAACTATCCTCTTTAACATTCGATAAAATGACTATAAACAACATCCATATTAAAACTCCGTGAATACAAAGTAACATTCATGAAGACGGTCAATGAAAGTTACGGTGATCTCAATCACTCTCCTTCTACACCATCGCCATGTTTTTTATATATATTCTCAGGCTCCCGATTAGTGACATACACTATCACGCATGCTCCAACTGGCACTCTAATACACAAACACACCGTGCATGTTCCAGCCATCACTCCAATATATGAACGCACGGCACGTGCTCCTGGAACTCACTCATGCTCACAAGAACAAAGATGGCCATGTCCAGCCAATCGAACCTGGGACACCTCCAATGACCGTTCGAACCAACAAGACACCTACCAAATAAAGAAAGTAAACAAATTACACATTTTGCCTCCTAGAAACCATTTAAGTTATCTCTTAATCTATGAATTACAGTTTAATACTACTTTCTGCACATTTCAAAACTTCTAGGCATTATTTTAATTGTAGCACTCATCACTCCTAATAGAACTCTGTGAACACACAGTTCTGAGGTTCATTCTCAAACAACTTTGTTTCTCTTTCCACAGACGATGCCTAACTTGCTGAGTGAAAAAAAAACACAAATGTTGCAGAAAAGATGAAAGGGTTCAAGCCCGAAACATTGGTGATGTATCTTCACCTTTGCTACATAAAGGAACTGTTTGACCTGCTGAGTTTCTCCAGCATTTGTGTGTTTTTTTCATTTAACCATGGTGTCAAAAGAAATCTGTTTTACCCCTAACTTGCTGAGAGTTTGTGGCATTTTACATTGTATTATGGTAATAATTAGTTACTGGATGGATTGATATCTACTTAACAAGGTCATGAAGTAATTTCTCTATATATGCTAACCTCACATGTTGAAGGATATTTTTTTTATATTTCCAAACTGATGCACAATCCTTTCAACCTCTACTGGTTTATGTGATTTAATTATAACTTTTCACAGTCTTCATAAGATCAGTTACTTATATTTCTTGTGGCAGCAATGATTGTATGTTTTATATTATCTGCATATTTCAAAATACATTTTTATAGAGAGGATTTATAATTTAATTACTAAAGTATATGGTAGCTAAAATGAGAGGTACAACTCTACCAAAGTCAATTTGAACTTTGACCTAAAATTTGTTTCACCAAGCTCCCAATCTCATGGTGATACTTTACTGGAAGTGCAGCAGAAATATTGATGTAAGCAGAGGTTCCATCATTCTCTTGCAAAAGAACTCAGTAAATTGAAAGCAGCTCTGGGAAAAAAAAATCCTGGTGAACATAACTCTTACTGTACACACAAGGCTGTTTTTTTTATTATTATTGTTGTATGACAGTGACAGCCTTGACTGAAATTTAGAAGGTTAAAGGTGAAGTGAAGTATAGTCGACAAACTGAATCACTTTAAAGTTTACATTTCTAAATGGCTGAAATTCTAATAAAGTCAGTCAGTTTTCACTAACATCAACTCTCATGGGCTGTGCCCTGCCCTATTGACAGAAATTCAGTGTATGCACCGGAGACCTGATTTAAAAGTGGAGATGACCAATTTAGACCAAATTTATGAGAAACTTGGGCACCCACATGGAACTGTGTTCGATTTTCCAAACTCATTTAACTTTAGAAAACTTTAGAGACTCCAAGGAATGGAAAATTTCATCTCATTAAACATAATTGAATTCAAACCCAAGCTCTGAAGTTAAAAGCACAATTTATTAACCCATTCAAGCATCAAATCTATCACTTCCTTTTCAGTTTTCCTATGAAGTAATGCATTTATTTGGCATTCTTACTTTTAAGATCAGTTGACTATCCACTCGACATGTTTCTCGATAATGTGAAGGGAAATTATTCCACTAATCTAATGTCTCACTGGAGGATTGTTAATTTTTATCATTGATTGTTTTAGGCACCTTTCATTCCATGTCTTCCATTAATTTAATGACATAGAATCATGTACTTTGGAAACAGGCCCTATAGCCCATCAAATCTAGGCCAATCATCAATCACCCATTTATACTCATCCTGCATTCTCATCAACTTCCCCTCACCCCACCAACCCCCCTCCCCCCACCCCCAGATTCAATCAGCTGCCTACATCCACTAGAAATAATTTACAATTGCCAATTAGCTAACTTACATGGGTGTCCCCCAACTTTAAACATTAACCATTGGTTCTACTAGAGGGAACATCTTCTATCACATCCAATCATTCAATATCACTCAGGATCTGATGCTTCAATCAAGGTCCCTTCTGTCTTTCTACATTATGGCAGACAGAAGTGCAGCCTGTCCAATCATTCTTCAGAAGGAAACTGATACTTTCCAGGTATCACTTAGTTAACCTCTGAACTGTTTGTAAACTTTAATATCCTTCCTAAAGATGTCCTGATGTTGTCTCACTTATGCCCTATAAAACTAAAATATAACCTCCCTACTTCATTATTCCATTCATCTGCCAGAAAGCTGCAACATTCTGTTACTTTTCCAAATTACCTGGTGCATCCACATATCAGGCAGGCCGAGCCATGCATTACAACAGTCAAATCTGTTGGCATCTCAGAGATCTCCTACCCATCCCCATTAAGATAATATGCTTATTTGTCTTGTAAAAATCAACAATTTCACATTTCTCTTCACATTCCATGATCTACATTACTTAAGGGCTACAAAACAATAAGGGTCCCTTCACTTTCTCTAAGTTCTCCTCCAAGTAACACTTTATGCCAAATCAGGTATATGTGGCTGCTCCTTCATTGTTTTTCAACTTGATGCATGAACTGAGGTTTCATCTCTTCAAATGGATTTCAGAGATTCCAAAAAGGTCTCCAATAAATACTTGTCTTGCATCAACTCCACATCCAATTAATGAATAAAAAAGAAAGCAATTTCATTCACTGAGATGCAAACTGCTCAATTTTTCAATTGCTTCTCTTTGGATTGAAGCAATCTCACATGAGGAAACCTTCCTCCCACACAGTAGAACATGTGGCAGTGACCAACACCTCCAAGGTGGCCTCAGAAAACTTGAGGGGTTGCTTCGGAACCATTTTTCTAAGAATAAATCTTCCTGCAGAAATCATCCAGAATGGAATGCAAGAGAAAAAGCTTTCATGATGCTGCTGTGAAAAGCCTGCAGGACATCCTCAGAGATTTAGATAGGACCCGACACCAAACAAAGGATATTATTTGAATAGCATTCTTTTCATCTGAAGTACCTATGTGAATAATGCTACAATAGATCAAATGACCTGACAAGGGCAGCAGAATAATATTTTGGTTCTCTCCCTTTTTTTCAACTTACCTACTACTGCCATTGACCAGTTATAATCTTCAGCCATACATAGTTTCTAAAACATTGGAAGCTGAAAGGATAAAAAGACATAAAGCTTTATTCAATCTCAGGAGAGCCCAAATTACTAAACAATCATCATTGTAATACTTTTTAAATGTAGTCATCTTAATATGCAAATGATATGATCATTTTCTGCATAACAAGGCAAGAATACGCTGTTACATGCACAGATTGTAGTAATTCTGATTAAGGGATAAATCTTTACCAGAAATGTGGAGTTGACATCTCTGTTAATGTCTGAAACTGCATCAAGGTACATATGTGTTCATCTATAGAATAGTCAGAGGCTCTGTCTGATGTGAACATTGCTGCGCTGGGGAGTTAGCAGAGAATTTAGAGCCTTCTGTCTCAGTGACAGGAGTATGACCAGCTGAGCCACAACCAAAACAATCCTCCAATACAATATTTCAATTTAAAGAGGTTTTTTTTGGACTCCAGAACTGCCAAGGGGCATTCGGTGAAATGACAGTAAGCTGACAGAAAAACTTGTTCAAACACTAACCATTTTTAAATGACCTTGCTGTTAATACTGCTTGCTTGGAAAACAGTGAGGTGCAAGTTGTTGCAGCTCTATGTTTTGCCCTGAAGTTGATGTTCTGAGACCAAAAGATGGAGATTAAAAACTTAGGATCTTGTTGTAATGTCTGAAGTGCCTTTGTGCATCCAGAGGCTCTTAAACAATTTGGGCTCCATACCTCACCTGTGCATGGCAACAGGTAAGTTTTTGGTGTTTGAGATGTGTGAAAAATGAGACAAGAGTTAAACCAAATTTTGTACAACTTGGAGATATGAGTATTTCTTCCACTTAGGTCTCAAAGTGAATGCAATAATTTTAAACAGACAAGAAATTGCTGGAGGAACTCAACATGTTGGACAGCATTCATGGGTAGAAATGGTCAGTCAACATTTCACTTCTGAAACCTTTATCAATATCTAGATACAAAACATCAGCTGCTTATTCCAACCCATGGATTCTGTCTGACCAATTCAGTTCCTCTGCCAATTTTTGTCTGCTCATGGTTCTAGAATCTGCAGCTTTTGTTCTTCTCTATTCATTACAATATTTTAAAATTCTAAAATTAAAACACCTTATAGGCCAAGCCAGCATCTGAAGAAAGAGAAGATATTTAGCATTTCCATCATGTTTTTCTTTCTACAGATACTGTCTGGCTTGTTGTCTGTTCCTGCAATTCTCTTTTTTTTAGATTCTTAGTGCAGTAAAACCACTGCTATCTTGAATTCAAGCAACTGGCAACAAAATTGAGCAATATATATTTTTTTTAAAAAGAATAAAATAACAGGTAAAAATATGTAAGCTTAAAATTGCAAAAATATATGTTCTCTGATGCAGATCTTTGATGAAGATGGGTGCAAATATTCAGCCAGGGGAGTGTCTTGGTTATGCTTTGCTCATAGTAGCTGTTTGATTAAAGGTTGAATAAAATTATGTTTGATTAAAATGGCATCACCCAGAATGAAGAGCTCATTGATGCTTCTCACCATTGGGATGACTCTCTTAAAGTGTCTCTTTATTCCTACTGAGTAAGTGTCACTCAGTCAAAGGCTGAGGGGGAACTAATTAACTACAGTGTTATTGTTCATTTTTTTGGCAGCTAAAAGCTTGCAGGTTTATATATTCATGCAAGTGAAGTTTGTTCAGTACAGTATAGTATTTTTGTCTTTGGTCTTTTAAACTGTTTAATCTTAATGCAGTTGTAATAATTTGGCATTATAAAAATAATTTCCAATCAACCAGAAAATAAACTTACCCAGAATCTATCAATAACCATAGATGCCGGGATACCAAGGGTTTTTACTGTATCTACAGATCTTTTTTTTTGATTTTCAGTATTTAATCAATATCTTGTTTGTTGATGACCTCTGGTTAGTCCCCAGCAAATTTTAGTATTCTGCACTGGATAGACCTGATATTCATTCAATTTTTCACAGCATCATTTCTGGAGGGAACTAGCAAATAGATATAATTTCTGCCTTGGATAAATGTAAATGGCCGATTGCCTAGTTAAGCCAGGAGGTTGCTCTATCTGAAATTGTTCTGCTTAAGATATGACTTTTAATGTATCTCTTGGAGCGTGGGACTTGGTTCCACAAAACTAATATTTGTTACCCTATATTCTACACTAGAAAATGGAATCTAACAGCAAACCATTTCTCTCCCAATATAAATAACAAGGTATGATCCTTTTTAAAACAAACTTAGGGAAAAAATAAACTACTGACCTGGCTAAGATTTTAATGTAATTCACCATAAAGACGTTTATCAAATGGTTATGATAAAATAACTAAGATTTACCGGTACTTAAAAATCACACTCATCTGAGATCCTCAGCCATAAAAAGAAAATGGTAGGTAAATATTGCATGATTTCCAAAATTAAATTACAGGTTTAGAATCACTCGTTTTTATCATGGATTTTTAATAATAGTACAGTATTATAATTGCAATAAAAATTATAATAAGGCTCCTGACAGCTTAAACTGAAGCTAATATTTTGACTATCAGGAATACTACAATGTCATCATAGCAGAATAATATTGTTTTCAAGAGAAAATTAAGAGTGGTTGGCAAAGCTGTAATGGAGATTTATGGAAATTATGTGAGAGCATGTGATGGATGTGGGTGTGCTTGTGCATGTGTACTGAAACAAGTCAACTTGTATGACCCAATAATTGTATGCACAGAGAAATTACATCTCTTACCAAAGTTTGACACAGAATCAATAGTCTAGATGACATTCAATGCTGAAATAATTATTCTGTGAAAATGTTTTCCAAAAATAATGGAATATTTCCATGTGTAAATGAGTGAAAATTTCTCTGACCTACTCAGTCTCCTGTCTTCTTAGACCAATGGTTCTCAACCTTTTTTCCCCACTCATATACTACCTTAAGTAATGCATTCAAAACATACTGGGGGTGCAGGTTAGTTGGGTTTAAATTGGGCGGCATGGACTCGTGGGCCAAAATGGCCTGTTACTGTGCTGTATAACTAAATTTCAAATTTAATTTAAATTTAAGAATTTAATCCCATAGTACCTATGGCATTCTATTTGTATGTTTCCCATCAAAAACTTTATTTCATGCTCACATAATAAATTCCAAAAAAGCTGTTGGTCAATTCTCAAAAGTCAAATAGTCAGTTCTTTTTATGATTCAGATGACAATTAAAAAAGGGGTAGAGAAGAGTAGAATTAATGGTCCGTAAGCAGCCAGTAAATTCATAATTACCTTTATAGATTTAAGAAAAAAAGATAACAATTCAAGCTGAGGACATTTTATTTCCTTTTTTGAGCCATAATCAGCTGTCAACAATTACAAGTAGTTGATGTGGTAGTAAATTACCAGTACTTTTAATGACGTGCTCTTCAGTCAAGAAATTACAAACAGAATCAAGCTTTTCTCTCCAAGGTAATGAGTTGTAACCTCTGTAGCACAACAGGTTAAATCACTCAATAAGTTGATTTGGAAGCAGCATTGAGGCTCAGAATTAGAAGAGCTGAACACCTTTTTCTACAAATCTTCTGGGAAAAGGAAACATACAAAAATGAGGTGTAACATCTGAAAGCCTAAAATAGATTTTAAAAATTAGATTTAGGGTTAGGCTTCTCACCATGTATGATGTTTTCCTCAGTATATGAAAGTTAAAACTGTTCACAACATAAGGAGATTTAAGTTTAGTCTACTGCAGGATATATGGTTGCTAAGCAAAGGATCTTTCATCGGTTATTCCCTGTTGCTAAACCAACAAAATAATAAAATGTCATTTTCTGCTGCTTATTTAGTGGTATTCATATACAACTCTCTTTCAATCCTCCAATACATTTACAATGATTTCCATAGAATAATAAAAAAAATACCACCATGGTTTTCTGGGAAATTACATTTATTTTATTATGAACAATTCTTTATTTATATATATGGCATCATTTTTTTTCTTATGAACATCTGAACCACTTGCAGGTATAAATCTATCTCCTGCACCGAAGGGAGCTGAAAGCCTGAATTAGAGTCATGGTGAAATGGACAAAATAAAACAGCCAATTTGCACACAACAAGCTCCCACAAACAGAATCAATTCAATGAAAAGAAAATCCTTGCAGAAATATTGGTGGAGGGTTGTACTGGCTGGCTTGTGTTTAAGAATGCCTACTAGAAAGAACAAGATTGTTAACAGATTAATGACTCACTTAAAAGATTTGATGTTGAAGTCTCTCATCCAATGTTGGTGCTCAAGTGTCCAAAGTGGGAATTTAAAATGGGATATTTCTCCCGAGGCAAAGACTCTACAAATTGAACAATGCCTGATCATATTAAAATCACAAGATCTGTGAGGCTTTTCATTACGCTCAGCAAACAATGAAAATGGGGCATGGTAAAAGTGGATTGTATGTGCCTTCATAAAGCATGCTAAGTTCAAAGGAGAGTCCTTCTTTTGAATACGAGGGAAGTATAGTGTGCGAGGATAAAATAGAAAAGATGAGGCGAGTTATAGCATCAGCTGTGATCTGATTAAAAGGCTAAGCAAGCTCAAGCGGATAAACGGACTCCTCCCATTTAAGGAATACTTTTCAAGCTTTATTAAATATTCCATGGGGTTCAAGCTCAAGTGTATTAACAAAACTCATTACTCAGACACCAAAAACTCAGTAATTGGAACATTCTACAAGAGGTTTATACAACTGCTTCTTACAGACCCATCAAAGAGCAATCTAAAATATCACCAATTCCTCCCACTAAAGCTCTTGAATAGTGATTACAGCCTTGTGAGGCTTAGATATGTGTAAACAAATGATATTCCACCAGATCAAACTGCAAGCAATCACTTAACGCTTGCTTTTGCATCACAAAGCAACAGGAAACATCTTGGCTTTTTGATTGGTTGAGCTTCTGCCACCCATTATAACCAGCAAGTTGTGACATTCAGGTGACAGAGTCTCCATACATGATCAACTCTAAATGAAAGACTTGACTCAAAACTTACAAAGTTTTGAATGGGAAACCTAACTACAGAGATTCTAAAATCTTATTTTGGTTCTTCCAGAGCAGGATTTTTATTCTCGGGTTCTTCAATACCAAAGGTGTAGGTACTCTAGCAATTTTAATGGCCTAAAATGAACTGTCTACAACAGTAATAGCAGTGGGAAAATATAATTCCAGACCATCATTAATTTATTGGAGATCAATACCAGCCCTTGAACTCCTTAATAGATGTCTTAGCATCCCTTGTGTACATGTTGGTCTGGTTAGAGAATCGGAAGCAGGAGATACTGTCTCTTATAGGAGTCAGAAGGTCATCAAGAGATATTTCACTGTGTGAGAATAGATTGCAGAAAAAGTGAATACCTGAATAATTAAGGATAAGGTTGCAAATGGAAAAGAAAGGTCATACCCTCATTAGAGATCATAATGCAAAAGGCCTGACCCTGACTCTCAATTCCAAAGCTCTCTTCACATGGTGATCATTGTGGACATATCAGTCTCAACAGTCCTGTCCCTACTTCTATTCACTGCCTGAAAGTCATTACCCAACACTTCAGTTCAAATCTGAAATCCTCCCTGATGTTCCAACAATGGTAAATTCACTATTCATCTGATAACTGTTACAGCACCAGACAATGATGGTAAGATGTACACGAAGCTTAGTGTCTGTAATTCTGTTTCAATCTATTCATTAGGAATGTAATGTAGTTATGTGTACTGGTGATGAGAGTCAGTCACCCCAAAAGAGAAAAACATAAAATAGTGCTATCTGTTGTAACTAGAGTAGTGCTGAGGTTTAAGAATAGAGGACTGCAAGAGCCAACATCCAGTAGGTGCATCAAAAATTGCCTAATCTTGTCTCATGATACATTTTCTTCCCTCCTAAAAGGAATCATGCAATATATCTCAGAAGTAAATAAAGGTTCCAAGAAAAAAAAAACATATTTTAATTTAATAAACTGTGTTCAGGTTCTTTTAAGAAATCATATGGTACTAGGGTGACATCTGTAGATTGTACTTCCTTCAGATACTTTATTCTTTGACATATAGGATGTCCTTAAGGTCCTTGGAAAGCTGCAAAATGACCGGCTCCTTCTTGGTTTCATACTCTGGTCTCTAACTGTCAACAAATTGGAGAATAGGCATCTTATATTCCGTCTTTGCAGTCTCCAACCAGATGGCATTTATTGACTTCTCCAATTTCTGTTATCCTCCACTAGGGGTGTGGGGGATCTCCCTTTTCCTCATCCTCTGTCTCCCTTCCTCCATTCCCTTCCCTTTCCCTTCCTTCTCCTATTAGAGGCTCATCTTTCTTACTCCTCTCCCCTCTCTTTCATTCACCTCAGCTTTTTATCTTGTACCCTCCTACCTATACCCATCTGTTACCTTTATGCTTTGTGGCTCCCTCTTCTTCTCCACCTTCCCCTTCCCCTCATACCATTTTATTGAGGAATAAAATGCCTGATTTTGGAATTACTTGAAGAAGGGCTCAGCACCAAAATGTTGACTGCCTTTTGCTTTCTATGGATGCTGTACGAACTTTTGAATTTCTCCCACAATTTTGCATACTGCAAATGTTCCATTATTATGTGATGTAATTAGATAAAACCTCAATTCTTTCCATGCTTCCAATATAATTAGGATATTCCTGTCAGACATGGTAAAGTTTCTACCAATGTAATTTTTTGCTCTGTATAAAAAAGTAATTTCATAAAAGAAAGAAACAAAAGCAGCTTTCAAATAAATCAATTATTGTAATAATTTTGAATCTTCATTCTGTTTTTGTTAAATATTGCTCCACTTCACGTAGCATGAAAGTCAGTGGTTGACCTATACAAAAAGTTGCTGCAAAAGGAGAATTGTATAATAACAATAGGATAGATAGGCTGGAAAAGCCTTTTTTTTTCAGGGAATCCTCATGTAATTTTACAAAAATGCTACACATTGATGTGAGTAATTCTGAATCACTTCACAGAAGCTCCTGGCACAGTGGAATGTGATGACATTCCTGACCCAAAAGGGAAATCAAGATTCGCTTCTAACGAAGGATACACTTAAACTAATCACCAAGCACTTCAACAGAAGGCAGCATATATTCTCAATAGTCTAAAGAAGGCTATAAATTCATGAAATAAACCTCATTTTACTGCAGAATATGTTATGAAGATATTTTTCCTTTCAATTCATTGTGTCATCAATGCAAAACATACAACATAAGTCATGAGGGTATTGATCTCCAATAAATACCATAAATCTTGGTATTCTTTCTTTCTTTTTAAAATATCTTTTATTGATTTTAATAAAGAACTTATATAAAAAATAAAAACCAATAAAATTATATTAATAGTTGCACAAACTTAATAAAATATTCAGTATATCAAAAACATACATAAATTATAAATCAAATCCATAATTCTTATTCCAAATTATATTTATTTTAAAAAGAACTGCAAAAGAAGGAAAAAAAGAAAATAATAAAAGGAAAAAAGGAGAAAAAAACTCAAAACCCCTGTCTAATGGTATTGCCAGATGCTATGTATGATTAATATTAAACAAAAGAAGGTTATGAAAAAAATATAAAAAAGAATGTGGAAGAGATACAAATCAGACAATTTACACTGGAGTAAAATTATAAAATAAGATAGAGAGACATAAATTATGCTCATAATATCTGAAATATCTAAATTATTAAATGAATAACAAATCTTTTCCATATTCAAACAAAACATGATGTGACACAACCACTGATCATGAGTAGGTGGGGCAGCATCCTTCCATTTACGCAAAATCTCATGCCTTGCTGACAGAGAGGCAAAAGAAATAGCACGACTCTGAACCAGAGACTGAGGAGAATAATTTCCCCCCCCCCCCAAGTCCAGAACATATGAATTAATGATGTTTTTTTCTTCTCTATCGCCCGTCACACCAGGGGCTCGTATCGGAATAAAAATAAGACAATTTAGCCTTAGACAAATGTGCTCTGTGTATCACTTAAAATTGTAATAAACAATGGCAAGCACATAACTAAGAGCTATTAACCATCTTAAGCATTCTGTCCCAATCCACATCCGATATAGTAAATTTAAATCTTGTTTCCAGGCATTTTTAATTTTAACTAACAAAGTTTAATTTAAACATAACAATTTATTGCAAACAACAAATATTAAACTTTACAAGAAGGCATAAAACTAAAAAAAACTCATCTACAAATTTGATTTGGACTCTCTTGGAAAATCAGATAATTATGATTCAAGAAAATGCTGCACTTGCAAATATCTGAAGATTTGGGGAGGTTAAATTTGGACAGAAAGCTATTGAAATGATGCAAAATATCCACCAATGAACAGATCATTAAAAAATTGAATACCCTCTCTATACCATCTCTGAATAATAGCATCAAGTAAAGAAAGTTGAAAAAATTGATTGGATAAAATAGGGCTTGAAAGAGAGAAATTATGAATTGTAACATGTTTTCTAAACTGTTCCCAAATTCTGATAAAATATTTAACAATGGGATTATCTATTAACAGTTGAAAATTGAAGTGAAGTGCCAAGAAGCACTAAATTAGAAACATTTTGTGAGGAATTCCATTGATAAATTATTGTACTCACAATAATTTCTGTCTCCATTGATACCCATAATGGAGACAGAATGATTATGAAAAAAGGACTAAAACATAAGACGTTGTATATTGATTGCCCAATGGTAAAATTGAAGGTTAGGTATAGCCATTCCACCATCTCTCTTAGATCTCTGTAGAAGAACTTTATTAATATGAGGATGCCTACCCTTCCATTTGTAAGACAATTTAGCCAAATCAAGTAATCAAAAAATGATTTAGGAACAAAAACTGGAACAGATTGAAAAAAGATATAAACATTTAGGCAAACTACTTATTCTAATATAATTTATATGGTCAGCTAGAGTTTAGGGCAAAGGTGACCATTGGGTCAGGGAATGCTTCACTTGTTTAAGCATAGGAAGATAATTTTCTTGAAAAATATATTTATGATTCTTTGTTATTGTAATACCATGATAGGTACATTGATTTTTAATAATCTTATAAGGAGAACCATCATACATTGCTGCAGGAAAATTCAATGGAAGAAGTTCACTTTTATGCACATTAAATTTATGTCCTGAAAATTGACTGAAATGTGAAAGTGATTACATCAATAAGGGGAGGGAGGCAACTGGATCCAAAATGAAGAGTAAGAGGTTAGCTGCATATAAAGAGACCTTGTTCAATCCCTTTCCTCCATATTCCCAAGATGTCTTTGCATTCACAAAATGCAATTGCCAAAGGTGCAATTGCTGGATAAACTAATAAAGGACTTGACAGCAATCCTTGACAAGTGTCATGTTGCAGATTGAAAAGCTGAAATTGTGGAACTTAATAAGAATTGTGGAAGTTGGTTGTGAGTACAATAATTTAACTCGTAATAAAATTGGAACCAAAGTTAAATTTTTAAGAGTTGTTAACAGATATGCCCGTTCTATTCAAACAAAAGCTTTTTTCTGCATCCATTGAAAGAATACACTCAGGATTTTTCCTAAAAGGCAAATAGATAACTTTCATTAAATTGCAAATATTAAAATAGAAATATTGGTTTTTAATTAAAAAAAATCTTTTCTGATCTTCAGAAATAACTGATAGTAAAAAAAAATTTCCATCTCATCACTAAAATTTAGCCAACATTTTAGCATCAACATTCATTAGGGGGATTGGTCTACAGGGGGAACATTTCATTGTGTCTTCAAACCTTTCTTCACAAGACTCATTAAATTAATCTGGATATTTACCGCATTTAAATGAATCTTCAAACACTACATTCAATTGAGGTGTGAGCAATTAAAATAATATTTAAAATTCTACAAGAAATCAATGGGGTCCAGGGGGGTTTCCAGATTGTAATGAGGAAATACCAACCATTATTTTCTCTTATGAAATAGATTCATCCAGTCTGATTTGACTATCTGAAGGTATCTTGGGGATATTCAATCTGTCTAAAAAAAAATCCATCACTTTACTATCATTTGTACATTCAAAACAATATAGTTTGGAGTAGAATCTGTAAAATATATGGTTTATCTCCAAATGACCTGAAGTCATATTCTGACTCTCTTTATGATTCTTTGTTATGTGACACTTAATTCCAAATCCTCTCAATTGGTTCACCAACAACTTACCAGATCTATCAACACAAATGTAAAATTGACTTCATATTTCAAAAGTTGGCATTTGGCTGGATATGTTGAGAGTTTA
Source organism: Narcine bancroftii (assembly GCF_036971445.1). NCBI lineage: Eukaryota > Metazoa > Chordata > Chondrichthyes > Torpediniformes > Narcinidae > Narcine > Narcine bancroftii. The sequence goes on from NC_091471.1 coordinate 149,898,296, forward strand.
AAGTTCAATCTGTCTTTTTAGTTTAAGAATATTGTTCATCTAATGATTTAATTTGATTAATTAACTCAGATCTTTCTTAGTTTTTCCATTATTTTTGTTAATAATTTGTCCTCTAAAAAAAGCCTTCAAAGTATCCCATATAACTAAACTAGAGGTCTCCAAAGGAAGATTAGTATCAAAAACAAAATTATCTATTCTTCCATAAATTTAGCCATCCTTATCTGATAATAATACTGAATTAAAGCGCCGGTGTCTTTTATCCCAAGGAAAACTAGGAAGAGTTATTGACATTGTCATTCTTGTGAATACCACAGTATTTAAACATCTGATCATTGCCCTGGTGTGATCAGATATTAAAATACTGTGGACAAGAATGAGTTAATTGAATTCAATGTTTATCAATTAAAAGTAATCAACATGTGAGTAAATGTGATTAACTTTGGAAAAGAAAGAGTATTCTCTGTTAGTCGGATTTTAAAAAAAATTGCCAGACATCTGAAATCCAAAAATCCGATAGAAAATAGTGTATTAATGAGGCAGATTTATTCATTGTAGCAAGGTTAGAAGATGAACAATCTATGTCAGGGTCCAACCAGGTGTTGAAATCCCTGCCAAGAATAAGCAAATATAAAGTGAAATACAACAAGGAGAATAAAAAAAAACCTGGATCATCAAAATTGGGAGAATAAACATTTTGGAAAACCACCATTTTATCATGTAATTTCCCTGAAATGATAACAAAACAATTATTAGAATCCAAAACAACATTATGTATTATAAAAGGAATATTCTGATGAAAAAGGATTGTTACCCCTCCAGATTAAGCTTGAAATTAAGAAAGATATTGCTGCCCTTTCCACCACAACATCAGACAAAATACATCACTGCCACATATAGGTGTATACTGTAAAAATATAATTGCAGCTTTAAGTTGTTTTAAATGTGAAGTCACTTTCCTTCATTTTTCTGGATGATTTCAGCCTTTCACATTCCAATTCAGGAACTTAGTAGGGTTAGCCATAGTTACTCAGTTATAAATGTATATACTAACAGTAAAACTAATTACAGAAATTCAAATGCGCATGTGCAGAGCTGAGTTTGTGCAGCATGTATAATGACCTCCAGCCTAAAGATGGCCCTATTAAACCAGAGATTATAATTCCAGAAGATGAAACCCAAAAAAACTATAACAAATAAGCCCCATGGCATCCATGATCCCGCCTCCGGTCTTCTCCAATTCTAACCACCAAAAGCTGACAAATAGACTGACAGAACACTAATTAATTCTAGGAACCCACTATCTTCCAGTAGAGGTTAGATATTCCTATTCTAAAGCAAAATAAGAAACATTACCCCGAGACTATTCATAGCAAACCAAAATAAGCCAAGTTTAGCCTAAAAACAGTAAACATCAAAAAAATGTAAAGACTTCTCATAAAGTTTTTTTTTGTGTGTTACAGGATATAATTTTTTTAATCCCATTTTGATAGAATATTAACCATGTATACAATTAAATTGTGTCAATTTTTTTCCTTCAAACACTTCAAATTAAATCAACTCGCAATAAAATTGCTTGCCCTATGAAAGCCTTAAAAACAAATTTATGAACTTTTAACATATTAAAATTCAATCATTGATTCAAAGCAAACATTCAACAGAAGGAGAGAATATTATTTAGGAGTTGGAGTGGGAAGGTTATGAATGTACTCTCAAGCATTCTCCACTGAACCAAACAATTTATTTCTCCCATTGGAAAGAGATATACGAAGAAGAGCTGGGAACAGCAGTGAAGTTTACATCCACACTTGTATACTCCAGTGTAACTTCCCTGTAGACAGTACACTGCCTCATAACTTTGGGAGAGTAATCTTCAATGACTCTAAATGTTTTGCCTTGGTATTGTACAGTACCTTAATGATGGGCTTCAAGGATCAGCATTTTCTTGTTTGATAGCAAAGTTTAGCCATAAACAGCGGGTGTGATTTTTGTCCCTATTTAGGTTTAGGCAATAATGAAGATTTGCTCTATCAAGCTCTGGTGGAGTCGGAAACATCTCATGTCCAATCACCATTATCAACTAATCAGAGAAAAATTTAGTAAGCATACCAGTTCTAGTATTTTTTTAATTGCTTATTTTTCACACTATGAACCATACTAACCAAAATACACAAAAGCATTTCCATCTTGAATATACACAGTGTCATTTTCTCCCCATTTTCCCCCCTCCCTTCCCTCCCTCCTTCACACCCCCCCTCCCCACCCACTCAACGTTCAACCTATATGATACATTAAACCCATTAAATAATGTCATCACACAATGAAAATAAACAAGAAATTTGTGTCTTCTACTTTTACATACTGGATCAGTTCATTTCGTCTTCTTCTTCTTCTGTTATTTTAGGTGGTGGAGGTCCATGATAGGAGTTCTCTTGTGTTCCATGTACGGTTCCAGTTCTAGTATCTTCAGCCAAGCCTACAATGAGCAGATTCTGTCGCATACTTCGACTTCTCAGTTAGTCTCTCATTATTGTCTTCCAGATGGCAGACCCAGTCATTCAAATCCTTTAATGTAGATTCTGCTAAGGTTAAATGATCACCTTGTTCTTCTGTAGTTGATTTTCCAGTGCCAAAAGCCCATCATCCAAATGTTTAAATCCTGCATCAATAAATTCTTTGATTTGTTCAAGTACATTAGAGCTGTCCTCAGTAGTCAGGTATGCCTGAGAATAAGGTGGAGTTTCTCATTTCTTTCTATTTTTTTTCCTGCTTTTATTGATTTTTTTCTACTCTTCTATCCATTTCAAATAGGCAATTTGACACTACTTTCAATGCTGTTTTTTTTAAAATAAACGGAAAAAAAGTATATTGAAGATTTGTAGCTATTATAGAGACATTTACTCCATATCTCACTCTAATTGGAAGTCCAACTCTTGGTATTCAAAATGTGTTGGCCAATTAATTGTTTTAATTGCAACTATTTATATAACCATACCTGTAATATATCCCCTCTCTCTATCTAACATTCCAAAACGTTGTTAAAGTACGATAATATTCTGTCATTCATGGCCCCCATGACAATTAAAGTGCTATTTGTTTCTCTGAATATAATAGGTGAAGCAGTTTTGAGAACATTCAACAGGAACAGCATTAGACCATTCAACATCAATTCCTCCACCCAGAGGTGGCAGCCAGCATTGTCTTAGTTAATTTGTTTCCTTATATTTTTCTGTTCAGTTCTAAAAGTGTAAAACAATTTGCAATGCTCCTCAAAACGATTTGAGCCCTAAGACCTCTCTTTCTTGCTTACTGCATGCCAATTCTCACCTCTGTTGATTAATTATCATGGCATTCTGCTTCATAAACTGCAATATTCTGTTCAAATGACTCCCTATCTCGAACCAAGCAAAATAACAGACTTGATAAAATGAATATAAAATTTATCCACAATGCAAACTTAAGTCTTTTCTATTAACCCATTTAAAACTTTAGTAAGGAAAATGTACGCCCAAAATGCAATGCATGGACGTGCCACTTTTATTTAAATCATGGAAATTGAGAGGTAATTATATTGAATGTATTGTCATACATATTGTACTGAATTCTTATTCACTGCAGCCAAACAAGTATTTGTAATGGAAAACTATAATAGCATTCTGATTTATTTAAAATAAAAGAGGCAATAAATGCAGAAGATAGTTAATAAATATCCACAGTGATTCTCGTGCAAAATGAGACTTGCATAAGTTCCAATAGTCCGTGATGAGTCTACCAAGGGAATGTGCAAGAGTCTGACAGCGACTGGAAATAAACTGTTTTTCAATCGAGATAGAAATGCAGGTTTGTTCACTAAACTGTATAATTCGACAAGCAATAGAAAGTCGGGATTGAGAAATATGGATTATACTTGCTTTGACTTTTCAGAGTACTTTCAATTTATTCATGTACCGATTCAGGCCTAATGCAGTGTTGTTTTTTTTCTTTAATTCCACAAATAGGGCTAAGAAGGTGAATGTTGATTACTTCCAGAACAAATGGGACCTCCACGTCAAATCAAGTTATTCTGGAAATTTAATCTGGTACTTCCAGCTCTAAATTGTAGTTGGGCCTATGAATAATGTTATCATCAGATATGTTATCACCAGAACTATAGCACTTCCTTGACCTATGGCCCAAAAATAAGGTCATGTTTTACCTGAGATAAGCATGTGATTGGGCATACACATAGCAATCAATATTTTTTTTTCCCTGAGTAGATCTCAGTCCAAGGCAGGGATCCTTATTCGAGTGATGACAATCACTAATTTGCTTCCCTCATCTACCATCAGCCAGACCGACAACCCTCTTCAGCCTCAACCTCACCCTCCAACATTATCCTGATATCTGACCAAAATCTCAACGCTGACTTGCCGCAGCGAAAGCCTTAATTCAATGGCAATCTACTGACTGTCACCCCTCTTCCCCCCCCCCTCCATCTTGCAAATCCCATGAACCATCTGCAGTTGATTTACAAGTTAATTTCCTCTGTTTACTCTGCAATAGTTCAGGATGCCCAAATGAAAGTGTCTGAAGTAAAAACACAATCCTGGAGAAACTCAATAGGTCAAAGAGTATACAATCTATAGCAAAGATAAAGACACATCACCAACTTTTCAGGCTTGACTCTTTCATCAAGGTATGAACAAATGTCAGCAGGTGCCGAAGCAGGTGGTCCCAAAGCAGTAAGTAATAGGTGAATAAGGGAGGGAAGGCACACCAACCAACAAACAGGGAGAGGAGGAATGGCTCTGTGAGTGGAGAGGGAAGGGAGTAGAGAGCTGGAGGAAAGAACACAGAAGGAAATGGAAGGGAGGAGGAAGAAAGAGTAATCCAGCAGAAACCAGAGAAGTCAGTGCTGTTACCATCCAGTTGGAGAGTTCCAACTGAAGTGTTGTTCCTCCAATTTATGCATGCCCTTGGTGGAATAGTAAATGTGGATAGGCTTTTTCAATTAAGAAAGGGGGAGATTCAAACTAGAGGACATGGTTTAAGATTGAAGGGGGAAAATTATAAGGGGAACATGGACAGATATGTGAACATGAGAGCGGGGCACAGAATTAAAGTAGTGGGCCACTGGGAGATCGCTGTCACTGATACAGAGCAGAGGGGCTCAGCAATGTGATCTCTCAGTCTGCACCAAGTCACTCTAATGCAGAGGAGGCCACAAAGGGAGCACCAGATGCTCCCATAGATAACTCCCATAGATTCACTTGTGAAGTGTTGCTCCAATGAAAGGTCTGTTTGAGGCCCCGAATGGTGGTGAGAAGGGAGATGTGAGCTCAAGTGAACCACTTCCTGCGGCCACATGGGATGGTGCCAGGAAGTTGATAGCTGTGGAGAGATGAGTGGACAAGGAAATCATGGACGGAATAGTCCCTATGGAAGGCGGAGAGGGGAGGAGAAGGGAAGATGTGTCTAGTGATGTGGTCCTGTTATAGGTGATGGAAATTGTGCAGGATAGTCTGGGCACTCTCCAAATGGATGGCATTAACAGTGACTTTTCTGATTTCTGCTGGTCTAATCTCTGTTCTCCCTCTCTTCCCTTTATTTTTGTCTTCTTTCCTTCATCACCCTATCCCCTTCCTCCTCAAATCACAGAGCTATCCCTCCTCTCCCTGCTTTCTGGTGTGCCTTCCCTTCCTTAGCTACCTATTATCTCTTGCCTTGGAAACCATGCTCCCCTCCATCCTCCTCTTCCCTACCATTTTGTTTGGGTGCCTGCTGACATTTGTTCATACATTGAAGGGCTCAAGTCTGAATCATTGTTTCTGTATTTTTATCTTTGCTACATAAAGTACACGTTTTGACCTGCTAAGATTTTCCAGCATTATCTTTTTACTTCAACCACGATGTCTGCAGAACTTTGTGTTTTAGTTTTACTGAAAAGTGTCTGATGCTATTTAGCAATCTCCAACAATCTGAGCCTAAGACACTGCTGCACTTTGCCATAGTAGATTCACAACCAAGAGAGTATGGCTTTTGTCAGCACACTCTTTTGATGAATTTCTCGGCCTATGTGTGAGAATGTTTGCACCTCGAAGCAGCCCTGAAGTATGCACACCATGAATATTTTAATGAATAAAGAATAGCAGGAATGAAGACAAAAATAGGAACCATATGCTCAATTTCCTCACATATTTCTGTCCCATATGCAAGTGTTTGGAATTATCTATAAGATCATTAATTCAGTTAAAATTATGCCAGGGAGCTGGTTTTAATCACAGCACCTGAAAGATAGTAAGACAAGATAGAAAGTGACAGGAAGAGGGTTGGAGTAACAGAAAAATACTGAGGTAAGAACACAAGCTATGGCCATTCTGGATATGACACCAGAGGCTCAACCAACTTTATGAACCAGGCCTATCTGATGTGCCATGAGATGACTTCCTAGCTGACAGGGACACAGGGTGCTAACTTATTTAAATGAACAGGTTCAAACATTGTTGAACAGACCTGCAGGGTTACAGGTTAGCTAGTGTGGCAGGGGCGGGCAATATTTCTCCCTTTGACCTGCTTCAACCTGTGACTCTTTCACCACAGAACCACATTTAAAATGGTAACTGGAACACAAAAGTGGGAATGAGGCACAGTCTGCATACAGAAGAAAAGTGTGATGTCTCTAGGCATGTGCTGTTTAAAATTCCAGATTGAAAGGCCAACAATTTCAATATTGTAACTGTCCTCCAGCCTAGTTTCTGCTTGGCAGAGGAGTTAAATCTCTGCCACCCCTTCCTTCCACTCACTGAATATCCTGAAATGTTGAATAAGTGTTGTGCCCAGGAACTGTTACAATGTCATTCACTAAAGTCTGCAATGATTAATTATGCTACAATTGTGCCAGTGTTTGGTTCTACCTGCCAAACCCTATCCATCTACAGAATAACAATTTAGCATGCAGTATTATCTATTTTATATTTCACCCAAATTTCCTCTGCCAAGGCTATTAACCTTGACCAGTTGCAGTATACTTCATCGATACATCATTCAACTTCTTTTCATATGTTTACGTGACGTCCATCTATTTTTTTCCATCTCATATAAGTGCACAAATATTTCAATCAGCATTTATGTTTTTTTAATGTGTTAAGGAAAAGTTCAAACAAATTGTGCACTGCTTGTGTTTATACTTATCTGAGATAAGGGTGCTTGACCAGAGACTCAAGCTAAAAAAAACATGTTAGATCATTCCAACCACTTTCAGAGTTCTGTATGTAAACAACACTCATCTGTAAATATCCCCTCACAGAGCAATAAATAAGGAGTTCAGTTTCACCTGCAAAGCAACTATGATTATATCACTGATGCAAAAGTGTACATTAATCAGACACTCTTCTCTTGAAGACTTCAAGAACAAATGACGCCCTCAGCCTTCCTGGATGAAGAAGATTACATATTTAATCCCTGAAATAGCTGAATCCTGATTAGGTTGGGACCATTAACTTCAATCCAATTGAGTTAAGGAACAGAAAATAATCTGCTAGATACTTTGATCTTGCATGCTGTACACTAGTCATTGCTGCAAGGTACATTTGAGAAAAAATGCAGGATATCAGGCATATAGTTTAATCTCCAAGAAAGAAAATCCGATGCTCTAACAGGTTTAAAGACAGTTTCTTCCCTATGACTAACAAGGAGCACAATGCAGTTCCTTCAAAACCACCTGAACCAACCTAGAGAACAATGCCTCATAAACTAGGCTGGTGTTGATTGACTTCAGCTTAGCGTTTAAGACAATCATAGTCCAGAGCTGGTGGAGAAGCTGTCCTCTCTGAGGCTCAACACGCCTCTCCATGACTGGATTTTGGATTTCCTAACAGAAAGATGGCAGTCTATTTGGGACAGCAGCAGGACATCAAGCACCGTCACTCTGAGCACTGGCGCACCTCAGGGATGTGTGCTCAGCCCACTGCATTTCTCACCTCTGACTCTATGACTGCAATTCTCGATCTAGCTCTAACAAAGCCATCAAGTTTGCAGATGACACGACAGTAGTTTTCCTCATCAGCAACAACAATAAGTAGAAATACAGAGAAGATGTGAGAAATCTTGTGAAATGGTGTGAGAATAACAACCCAAGTCTCAATGTAGACAAGACAAAGGAGATGATTGTGAACTTCAGGAGGACCAGGACAATTGCCCTCCACTATACATTAATAGCTAGGTAGTGGAGAGAGTAGAGAAAACCAAGTTCCTGGCAGCAACTTAATAAGTGACCTATCCTGGACACATAACAGTTCACTTGTCAGAAAGGTGACTTTCTTTTCTTATTTTCTAGACACATCATTGCATTCTTCAGCTCCACAAACACCTCCCAGCCAAAGCCCTCTGAACTTGTCATTGGTTCACCACCACAATGGTGATTCTGATGATCTCACTTTCCTCCTCCTGCGTCTGAGATCCATTACCTGTATACCGATGCTTAACACACCCGCACATCCTTGCTATTACTTCCGCGCGTCGCTTAACTTTCATCATCATCAGTAACCAGCATCGACTTCGATTAAAGTAAGTACACAACCACGACAGTGCACCTCCCCACCCCCAGCCTCTGAGCCTTGCAAGGAGGCAACTGAATATCCCTGGGTTTCATTGTTTTAGGCGTGATAGAGTCGGAGGGGCAAGAGGAGGTGGGGTTGCATTGCTTGTCAGGGAAAATATTACAGCGATGCCTAGGAAGGATAGATTAGAGGGCACATCCACGGAGGCTATTTGGGTGGAACTGAGGAGTAGGAAAGGAGGGGTTACACTTGTACGGGTGTATTATAGACCACCCGGAGAGGACCGAGACCTAGAGGAGCAAATCTGTAGGGAGATAGTAGATATTTGTGATAAGCACAGGGTTGTAATTATGGGAGATTTTAATTTTCCACATATAGATTGGGAAACACATTCTGTGAAAGGACTGGATGGGTTAGAGTTTGTGAAATGTGTGCAAGATAGTTTTTTACAACAATATGTAGAGGTGCCAACCAGAGAAGGAGCAGTGTTAGATCTACTGTTGGCAAATGGGATGGGTCAAGTGACGGAGGTTAGTGTTGGCGAGTACTTCGGGTCCAGTGATCATAATGCCATCAGCTTCAATGTCATTATGGAAAGAGAGAAGTCAGGGCCAAGGGTTGAGGTTTTTGATTGGGGAAAAGCTAGATTTGAGGAGATGCGAAAGGACTTGCAGGGTGTGCATTGGGACAATTTGTTTTATGGGCAGGATGTAGTAGAGAGATGGAAGTCTTTTAAAGATTAGATTTTGAGAGTGCAGCTTTATGTTCCTGTTAGGTTAAAAGGAGGGGCAAAAGGTTTGAGAGAGCCGTGGTTTTCAAGGAATATTGGAAACTTGGTTCGAAGAAAAAGGGAGGCGTACATTAGATATAAGAAGCATGGAGTTAAGGAGATGTTTGAAAGATACATTGAATGTAAGAGGAATCTTAAGAGAGGAATTAGGAAAGCTAAAAGAAGGTACGAGGAAACTATGGCAAGCAGGGTGAAAACTAATCCAAAAGAGTTCTACAAATATGTTAATGGTAAAAGGAAAGCTAGAGACAAAATTGGTCCCTTAGAAAATCAGAGCGGAAAACTGTGTGTGGAGCCTAGAGAAATGGGAGGGTTATGGGCATTTCTTTTCTTCGGTATTCACTAAGGAGAAAGATATTGGGAGATGTGAGATAAAAAAAGCAAATTGGGTAAATATGGGGAATATAGAGATTACAAAAGATGTAGTTTTAGGGCTTTTGAAGAATATAAAGGTGGATAAGTCTCCGGGACCAGACGGGATCTTCCCCAGGACATTGAGAGAAGTGAAGGAGGAAATAGCAGAGGCTCTGGTGGTAATTTTCCAAATGTCATTAGATATGGGGATAGTGCCGGAGGATTGGCGCATTGCGCATGTGGTTCCGTTATTTAAAAAGGGTTCAAGGAGGAAGCCTGGCAACTATCGGCCTGTAAGTCTGACATCTGTGGTAGGTAAATTAATGGAGAAAATTCTTAGAGATAGTAGTTATAAACATCTGGATAGACAGGGTCTGATCAGGAGCACTCAACATGGATTTGTGGGAGGAAGGTCATGTTTGACCAATCTGATTGAATTTTTTGAAGAGGTGACTAGGAATGTGGATGAGGGTAGCGCAGTGGATGTTGTCTATATGGACTTCAGTAAGGCCTTCGATAAGGTACCACATGGAAGGTTAGTTAGGAAGGTGCAGTCTTTAGGTATAAATTTTGAGATAGTCAAATGGATTGAACATTGGCTGAAAGGGAGAGGCCAGAGAGTGGTAGTGGATAATTGTCTGTCAGGTTGAAGGCCGGTGACCAGTGGTGTGCCTCAAGGATCTGTATTGGGCCCATTGTTGTTCATTATATACATTAATGATCTAGATGATGGGGTGGTGAATTGGATTAGTAAATATGCAAATGATACTAAGATAGGTAGAATAGTGGATAATGAAGAAGGTTTTCAAGGATTGCAGAGGGATTTGGGCTGCTTAGAAAAGTGGGCTGAAAAATGGCAGATGGAATTTAATGCTGATAAGTGTGAGGTGCTTCATTTTGGTAAGAAGAATCAGAACAGGACATACGTGGTAAATGGGAGTGCATTGATGAATGCAGAAGAGCAGAAAGATTTAGGAGTGACGGTACATCGTTCCCTGAAGGTAGAAACTCACGTGAATAGGGTGGTGAAGAAGGCTTTTAGTATGCTGGCCTTTATCAATCATTGCATGGAATATAGGAGTTGGGAGGTGATGTTGAGATTGTATAAGACGTTGGTGCGGCCTAATTTGGAGTTCTGTGTGCAGTTCTGGTTGCCTAATTAGAGGAAGGATATAAACAGAGTGGAGAGAGTGCAGAGAAGGTTTACCAGAATGTTACCTGGGTTTAAGCATCTAGAGTATAGGGAGAGATTGGACAGATTAGGTCTTTATTCTTTGGAGCGTAGAAGGTTGAGAGGGGATTTGATAGAAGTATTTAAGATCATGAAAGGGATAGACAGAGTGGATGTGGATAGACTATTTCCGTTAAGAGGAGGAAAGATTAAAACAAGAGGACATGAGTTAAGAATTAAGGGGCAGAGGTTTAGAGGTAACATGAGGGGGAACTTCTTTACTCAGAGAGTGGTAGCCGTGTGGAATGAGCTTCTGGGAGAAATAGTGGCGGCAGAGTCAATTGTATTATTTAAGAAAAGGTTGGACATGTATATGGATGAGAAGAAGATGGAGGGTTATGGGCATTGTGCAGGGAGGTGGGACTAGAGAGGGGTGTTTGGTTCGGTGTGGACTAGAAGGGCCTAATGGCCTGTTTCCATGCTGTAATTGTTATGTTATGTTATGCTATTGTAACTGTCCTGTTAACTTGTCAATCACAATAGTCTTTGGGTGGCATCTTAAGACATGAAAATGACCATTGTAAATAGGATGAATTGGTTTGCGAACAGTAGCATGGCAAAGGAAAGCATGAGAACAGTGTTGTCAATCATTTAGCACAATATTGCATGTGGCACCTGTCACATGGGAGTAGATTGGTGTAATCTTTTTTTCCTGAAGATGATCAAAATAACTGGCCAGATCATAGAGCATTAATGAAGTACCATATACTAGCTGTACCGCTGAACATCCAGTAGTACACACACTAGGGAGAACCATGGGCAAATGTTCACTCCACATAGATGCAATACCACCTGGTGTTAATGCTGCCTTCAATTGTCAATGAGCGAATAGTAAGCTATAGTGCGAACATGCGTAGTGCCCAGAAGATCAGTGAGAGCTCAGAACAATGCTGACTTGAAATTAAACCCTCGATCCATTGTAATAATGACTGGAACACCGAAAGATGGAATCTAATGATCAACAAAAGCCCTAGCAACTGTCTCCGCAGAGATGTCAGTGATAGGAATGGGCTCCTGCCGGTCTTCACACGTAAGCAGATAAGTATATCCCTGAGATGGTGGAAGTGGGCCTACCAAGTCTAAGTGTATGTGCTGGAAATGGAAATCCAGAACAATAAAATCCCCCAGCTTGGATTTTGTGTCTGGAGACTTAAGTGCATTGACACAGCAATCAGGACCTTGCCCATAATCCAACATCCCATTTAACATGAGGCCAGATGAAGCATTCCCTGACTAGTTTGATTGATGTTCTTCACCAGGATGTGATAAATGGTGAAGAGACTCTAAAATTTCCCACCTCATAGCTGCCAGCTCAAAAATCCTGGCCTTCCTATGGAAAAATTACAGACTAACTTTTCACCTGATTCATCCATGATCATAGCTTGAAGATGGAGACCAGAGTTGATCTGATGATATCAGATGAAATTAGATAAGTGTGCCATGCACAAGCCATGGCAGTGAAATCGAAGGCAGTAGTTGTATGTAAGGTGTCAATGTCGCACCTGGGTAGTACATAGGTCACAACATTCACTTTTCCTTGGATGTGCCATATGTCTGATGAAAATTGTAGGATGAAGTTCAAGTGTCAAATCTCTCTGGGTGAGAAGAAATGTGTGCTTGTATTTGCAGTATGTATCAAAGGATGCTGGTCATTATAAACGATGAATTACCTTCCAATAAGAAGCAAAAAAATTTCACTGTAAGATAGATGGTCAAGAGTTCTTACCAAACATACTATACTTTGCCTGACACTTTGGCTGAAAAAAGCACCAGAGATTCCAATTGTCCATGAACTCATTGTTCTAACACTGCTCCCACAGCATTGACAGATAAGAGAGAGCAAGGCATTGGACTTTTGATGTACAAGCAGCATTTGTCAGGAATCGACAATAAAAAATTCATCATGCCTAAAATAATGTCGCTATTGGCCAAGCGTAACGGGTGTAGGAAATTCTTGAATCTCTCACCCTTTAGATTCATTGGGCAAAATACCATGTTGCATAACTTTATGTCCCAAAGATATAAGATCAGTAGCACCAAAAATGCATTTACTGGGATTGATCACAAGGCCAAACTCCTCAAGCCTCTGAAACAATGAGATAAGGTGGCACTTGTGCCCCTCTTCATCCTCGCTTGCAACTAGAATATCATTGATATATTAAAAAAAACAAAAATTGAGGCCAGCGAGTACATGGTCCAGAAACTGCTGGAATGTCTGAGCTGCATTCCATAGACCAAATGGAATTCACAGGAACTCAAATGTGCTGAAAGGGGTAATTACTGTCGTCTTCTCAATATCAGAAAGCTCAACTGGAATCTGATAGTAACCATGTACGAGATCTATTTTTGTAGATACCCATTTGCCATGGAATTTTGCTGAAGAATCTTGTAAATTGGGAATGTTGTATTGGTCAGGCACAGTAAAATTGTTTAGGAAATGATAGCCACCTGGGGCTGCCAATCCCCAGGAGATTTTTTTGGAATCATATGCAATGATGAAACCTAGCAGCTATTAGATCTGCATACAATGGCCAACTCTTGCATGTGAACAAATTTCAATTTTGCAATTTTAAGACAGTCTGGGGATAATCTATAAGCCTGCTCTACCACTGGATGACCCTGACTCTCTATATGGTGAGTTACTGAATGTTTAACATCTGTATGATGATACAATGGGGTCACAAGTTGAGGGAAACACTTGAGCAAGGCTTGGAAGTGGCAGCAGCTAGGTTGAAGGCTCATTAGGCAGCTGATGAAATGAGAGGAATGACAAATCCTGCTCACTTACATACAGGAGCTGCCGTCCATGACACAGCAATTTTCAAATCCATCAATAAAGAAAAATGCCGAAAAAGTCCACTCCCAAAATGAAATTTGCCACGTTTGCAACTGTGAAAGCCCATTGAACAATGAAACCCACTGAGACCAAAATCCAATATGAGTGACTTGAGGAAAAGATGATGGTCGATGTGCCCATGGGAGGTAGTTGCCTCTACTGCCGAGCCAGGTTGTTTCCCAGCTGCCATATGTAGAAGTCACAAGAGTGGCTGACAGATCCAGGCATCAGTACCAAAATTCTGATGTTTCCAACAAATATGCCCCCTTGTTGCCTCTACCATGTCCTCGATCCTCGACAACCACGATTCCAACCTGGTCAACAGAGGAAATTTTATTGCATGCCCAAAGCTGGACTGGTGTCATTATTGCTGCCATTTGCTGCTCCAACTCAGCTATCTTTGATTGAGAAGGTGCTGGCACTACCTTCAAGTGATAGGGTGCTCGTGCTTCACAAGGTGCATTAAGCAGTTACTCTAGATTCACTTTCCCCCATTGACTAGGGGAAGAAACCAATCCTATCTTCAATGTGGAAGTTGTGGACATAAGGATGTCAGAACGATCCGCCAACTGATCGAGGGTGGAAATTTAAAGGACACTCACTAAATGCTCTTGAACATGATGAGGTAAACATTGAAAGAACCTCTGTATCCAAAAGCCATCTTCAACAGAGTCTGTTCCACCTCATTTATGTCTCCTCTGCAACATCAGTGACAGCTGCCTATCACCCAGGCTGTCATTAACTGTTACATCACAGACCAACAACAATAGAAATTCACCAAGACAATGCTATCTTATTAAGCAGTATATTTATTTATAATTGCTAAAAATATAACGTCTTACTTAAATCTAAATTTAACACCAACTAAGTGCGCGCGCGTGTGTGTGTGTGTGTGTGTGTGTGTGTGTGTGTGTGTGTGTGTGTGTGTGAGAGAGAGAGAGAGAGAGAGAGAGAGAGAGGGAGGGAGAGAGAGAGAGAGAGAGAGAGAGAGAGAGAGAGGGAGGGAGGGAGAGAGAGAGAGAGAGAGAGAGAGAGAGAGAGAGAGAGAGAGAGTGTGTGTGTTTTGATTACCCAAAACAATTCTGGCATAATTCTGGAATTTTATTCCAAAGTTCAATCTTACAAATCCTGATTTTTAAAACTCAGATTTTTAAACTGTGGTACAGAAGAAATCATGAATGAGGTGAGAGAGGGACAGTGTGATCAGACTGCCAAAACTCATACATCCGTATCAAGTTGCTTCCAGAGAAATGTCCTTTCATACGAATGATTGTTACAACTCCCCTCTCTTGCATAGGGGAAACAAAACATGTGACTTCCACAAGGCTTCCAAAACCCAGGTGCAGGTCAAATGAAATGACCATCAGAATGGTCACAATCCAAATGCAAGAATATTTCTGCATCCTTTACTCGCATATGGGTCAATCAAAATGGCCATTCCAATGGCCACGGTGATTCAACAATCCTCCTGACAAGCAAAACCAGAAAAAATAACTGTCCATCTCACACAAAGTCCTCCATCTTCTCTGCTTTCAGATCTCTAGTTGCTCATTAATTAATGGTCCTTCTTCAACTGTCACAAACACATGACTTCCAATCACATGTCTCACTCACCACTCTCTTTAATGGTTCCATCTGATTTATTTGAATAAACACCATTGTTCTTTTCTTCTCCCAAAGTATCAACTTTGAGTAATGTTCCTACTTGACAGTGCCCTTTGTCTGACCACAACCTGTAAAAAGTTTTGCTATTAAAGTTTGGAAGTCTGTGTTAACCCTTAAAGTGTGGTTACTAAATGAAATGTGAGCTTGTAATACAGCTAACAATTCAGCAATATGAGTTTCCCTAAATGGCTGAGTCTGCTGCAGAATAACTGCCTTAAGCACGTCATATGGGTGATTACCATCTGGATCCACTAAGACATCCTCCAGTTCACAGGCAATGTGGTTGGCAAGATGCTCCACAAAGTAAACTTGCTTCATTTGCTGACTCATTACACTGAGGGCGGGGAAGCGCACTTTGGGGGTCATGAACCATACTGATGCATTATTAATAAAGGGGGGGGGGTGGAATCTTTAATTTTACCTCCCCAAATGCTCCTGCAGGGGGTTTATCCTCATCACCATCCATTTTAAATTAGAAGGTATGGGGTCACCACTTGTAAGGGCACTGATTTACCACAGCTTATAAACAAATAAAAAAAACACTCACCCGTTTCTTTCAGCATGCCATGAAGGTGACTTTCTTTTATTATTCTCTAGACACAACTCCCCAAACACCACACAGCCACACTCCTCTAACCTTATCATTGCCTTATTGCCACACTCGCACTTTCCTCCTCCTGCACCTGAGATCCATCACCCATAACTGATGCTTAGCACACCGAGCATGCACACCAATACTCCTGCATGTCGCTTCACTTAACTCGACTGGCACCACTTCCGACAAATGTGAACGCAACAGATTAGAAACAACCCTGCCCCCACTTCTTCCCCCATTGCCTTCCCCCAGCTCTGTCTGTCTCCCTTTTCCTTGTCTCTTTTTGCACAGACATAATTCTCACCTCGCCCCTTATCATATCTAATTAACACCTTTTGTGGGTCTGGGTTCCTCTCCCCAGACACCATTGTCTGAGATTTCCTGCTTTTTGCTCATTCTGCTTGTTCCTCGAAGAAGGGTTCAAGCCCAAAACATCGGCAATATATCTTTGTCTCCTTTGGACATTGAAACAACCAGCTGAGTTCCTCCAGCTTTTTTGTGTGTTTTTAAATTGGAGGGGTACCTAAATTGTAATCAATGAACATGGATTGGTCATATTTTATGACCTTCCTGCCAATTGGGAGCAACTATCCAGTTTAGTAATCCTTCCTTCTGTAAATTATAGAACACAAATTACACATGAAACAGAGCATGAGTGGGCCATTCAGCTTATCACCCAAAGCTTCCACATTCCCATTGCAATGTGGTGAGCAGAACTGTACTTTATACATCAAGTATAGCCTAATACATGGTACCATCTATCAGGCTCTTGAAGATCATCTAACCATAACATTATTAGACCAAAAGTCTATTGACGCTATTGAAATAGGACGTTTTATTTGCAATTCTACAACTATAAATATTTTTATATTTGTCCATTTATAGTTATCATCTTTTTATGTCTTGTGGCACATTATGTTAATTGTTTGTTCATGTGTTTTGCATGCCCGATTAGTGGCAGCAAGCAGGAATTTCATTGTACTAGTGTGTATGACAATAAGCCAACATCTGATATCATCTCATCTGTTTTATGCAACTGATAAAAAATAAAAGAAGGTACTATTTGCCTCTAGCTGTAATTGATGCACCAAATACTATTTGTAAAACTTGCTACAGTTTTGGAAATGGTGAATTCCACAATATAAGGCATCTGCTTTCTAGTGCTTTGGAGGCCTCTAGCTTCATTTTGGCTCTTGTGCTTTTCATTCCTCCCTCTTGGTCAATCACAGGGCTTGGCGGCAACTCATCCTGCACCAGCTCTTAGCTTGATACAATCATATCAATCAGCTCCTTGAAATGAAGCAATAAACTACAATGCATCATGTGTTGTGTCTTCAGAATAATGATGATAACTACTGAGCGAAAATACTCAACAGATGTGATATAATAGCATGAGTTAAGCATTTTTAAATAAACATATTAAAAGTGTTTATATCATTTAGGCATTTCTTCCTGGAAACAAATACTGAATTTGCAAATGACAGCAATTACTAAAAGTAAACATTATTTTTCCACAATTTAATCCACAATTCAGCTGCAAATGTTTTGAAGTTCATCTTGCACTTTATGTGGCTCCTTAAGTATACATATGTACAGCAATGTTGGACAGGGTGGATGGAAATGAAGCATTAAGCTTTGACAGGACACAGCCATGTTATTTATCCATTAAAGGCTCTGGATACAGAACCAAGTCAGCATTTTTGTTTTGATTGAAGATCACTAAGTGCATTTTAAATTGGATCTCTAAAAATGCATCTCAATTTACTCAACGGATTATAAACAGGCTACTGTCCAAATAAGTTAGATCTACATCGACAACCAAATGCAATGTCATATGGTGCTCTGTTAGTTCTCTGTACATATTTATGATGTAATACACAAGGGACCCATTATATCTGAATGACATAATGAGTGTGCTTTGTACAAAACTCATGCAAGAAACAAAGATATCAAATGACTATGTTTTAATAAAAAAAATGATAATTAATGGCTCACCAGGGCCTGCTATGAATATAAAAGGTATTCAGTAACTGTACCAATTAGCAAACCTGAGAATGAACAGCCAATATTAAATTAGAAATTCAGAGCATGTTCTATCCATAAATTGTTATGCATATTGAGCAGATGTTTCATGTCTTATCTTTATCATACTTTTATATTCATCAGAATTAACATTACCACTGACAAACAATGTACCATTTGCTTTCTTATTTAGTTGCGTCTTTTGTCAACCTCTAGACTGTCCAAATTTGGACCTGATTGGAATTATCAAATTGACATCTTCAGCAATTTGTTCCAACAAGAATCCACCTTATTACTATACTGTTATAAATGCCTGCTAAACAATGAACTTGAATTCTGAACGGATACAACTGTGAAAGAATAAAACCTTTCATTGAACAACCATTATAACATTTACATTTGACATAAGGGATCACAAAGAAATAAGAAAGCAGTCAAGCAGAATTCTAATTAACAAACTTATTGCACATTCACTCTGCTTTCATCACAAATGGAATAATCTTACACATACACTTCAGTAAGAGGTTACCAAATGCAAATTTTGGTTAAAAGTAATAGGATTTCATCAATGAAGTTTCTAATGAAAACAGTTTTAATGAAATCTACAGATTCATTGAGATCTTCATAAGAACAGAAGAAGATTCCAACAAAAAGTTAAAACTAAATCATAAAATTGCCATGAGTCTTAAGATTATATTATTTATAGCTAAAATAAATGTAGTATCATTATTAAACATTATTCAGCTAGCAGGACCATATTATGAGAAACAGACATTAGTTTATAAAAGCATAAGCATCAAAATGATGTTTCTTTTTAAATGACAGAGGAATGATGTACAAGTAACCATAATGGAAATGTGTCTTTAGCTGACAGTTATACACAAAATTTAGAATCTCAGTTACTTGTTCCCTCCCCTCTGGATTTGTAGTTCCTCTTTGAAAATAAGTGTCTCAAAAGGAGTACAACAGTGATCTGGGAATCTTGTCACCAATTGGCAGATACAGTTGAAGAATGCTCTGGACGACTCTCTTTGACATTTCAGAAAAAGCCCATGATGAGTTGAGGTGTTTAACAGATTTTTTTTGTGTTCTGCCTTTTGTTTCACAGTCCAGATCCCTTCACATGAGTTCAGGTAACCAAAGCAGCCAAAAGACCGATTCAATCATATATTTAATAAATAAGTTATTGTATAAATATCCAAATCACAAAAGATGTTATATAATCAAAGCAAGACATATGTGGTAAATGGGAGGGCATTGAAGAATGCAGTGGAACAGAAAAATCTCGGAATAACGGTGCATTTTTCCCTGAAGGTAGGAACGCATGTGGACAGGGTGGTGAAGTATGCTTGCCTATATAAATCAGTGCATAGAATATAGGAGTTGGGAAGTAATGATGAAACTGTACAAGGCATTGGTGAGGCCTAATTTAGAGTACTGTGTGCAATTCTGGTCACCGATTTATAGGAAGGATATTAACAAGATAGAGAGAGTGCAGAGAAGATTTACAAAAATGTTGCTTGGGTTTCAGCATCTGGAATACAAGGAAAGACTGAGCAAATTAGGTCTTTATTCCTTGGAATGTAGAAGGCTGAGAGGGGATTTGATAGAGGTGTTTAAGATAATGAGAGGGATAGATAGAGTTGATGTGGAAAGGATTTTCCCATTGAGAGTAGGAGAGATGGATACATGAGGTCATGGGTTGAGAGTTGACGGGCAAAGGTTTAGGAGTAACATGAGAGGGAACTTCTTTGCTCAGAGAGTGGTTACTGTGTGGAATGGGCTTCCGGGAAAGGTGGTGGAGGCAGGGTCAATTTTGTCATTTAAGAAAGAGTTGGATAAGTATATGGATGGGAGGGGGATGGAGGGTTATGGACAGAATGCTGGTAAATGGGATTAGAGTAGGGTACTTGGATCATTGCAGACTAGAAAGGCCAAATTGGCCTGTTTCCATGCTGTAATTGTTATATAGTTATATAAGGTTAGCAACCTTTCTTAGGAATGATCACTGACAATTTCATACCATTCAGTTCCTTTCATTTCTTTTCACCAGGCTTCTCTGACATTACCTGCCAAATCAATGATCCATACTATGAAGAAATAGAAAGACAGCAGGAGAATGAGAACACATACAGCATCTATATGTATCAGCACATAGTTTAAATCCTGAAACTCGTTAACCAGAACTGCTGAATATGTTCACTAGAAGAGCTGCATTGGAAGGCAACTAACTTCCATCTTCAGAAGGGTGACGAGGAATGGGCAATAAACTTTAACTTTACCAATCAATCCCTGATTATGAAAAAAAATGAATAAAGAAGATTCCGACTTCATGTCTCATTTCAATCCATTCTTAAAGTGTGTTCAGAAATACAAGTCAATGATCGATGAAATTAACGTGGACCAGTTAGAGCCATAAATAGAACAGAAACAGACCTTTTGGTCCAATTTATGCTGACCATGTTGCCTAACTGTGCTAATCCCTTTTCCCTGCATTAGTCTCATAACCCTCTATTCTGTTCCTATCCAATTACCTGTCCACATGTAATAACTGTACCTACTTTTTTCACTTCCTCCAGCACCTTGTTTCTCATTGCTCTTTGTGTGACCAAATTTCCTTTCAAATTTCTTTTAATTGTCTTCCCTTTCACCTTAAACCAAACTAATGCCCTCTAGTTTTAGCAAGTACTGGGGTTGGGGGGGGGGGGGTGGATGACGTTCTCCACTACCTCTCCCCCTCATAATCTTATAAATCTCTGAAAGGTCACCTTCCTGTGCTCCTAAGAGAATAATCCAGCCATTCAAATGTTCCCTTGTATCTGAAGCCCTTCATTCCAGGCTATATCCTTATGGATTTCTTCAGCACTATTTCTAATGCTACCATATAATTCAGATAGTTCAGCAAACATAACTATGCACAATATCTCAGCTGCAATCTCACCAATGTTTTGTATAGTTTCAACATCTTATACTCAATCAATGCCTCAGAGTCTAAAGGCAAGCACTGATTTTTCTACCCTTTCCACCAGTGTTGCCACTTTCAAAACACTCATGAATTTGCAACCTAATGCCTCTCTGTGCTTGGAGATCTAAATTCAAAAGTTGCTTATTGAAAATAAAATCAATATTAGATAATATGTGCATAAACTGGACACAGCATCAGCCAGTATATTTTGCTTTGACAAATGAAATTTATGTATTCCTTGTCAGCAAAATTGCTTTAATTTGCAATTTGGAAACAAACATTCTAGGAATTACTGCTAAAAAGAGCAGGAATGTCAATAGTGATCATTAATGATCCATGAGATCAAATGGACCTTCATGTGAAGTTTCTTCTCACTGAACCTAGATACAAGTGCATAATTCTCAATGTGCTTCTAATTTTGCATTGTAGAATTTTTTTCCTGCTCATCCATCATTCATAGGATAATTTATGACTCCATGCATGCCTTAACTGAAGTAATTGCATGCTTGCCTTAAGGTTCTTGTTGTATCAATAGAAATGTAGAAACCACATCTACATTGATCAAAATGTCTTATTTTTATTGATCAAGGCAAATCCATTTTTTATCCTTCTCAAGAATTTGATGCAATGGTGTCAACACCTTGGCTACATTAAGCAAGAAACTGGAATAATATATTTTTCTCATTCCTAGAAAAAAAATCTCTGCAACCTTCTCTCAAAATTTGGGTTTAATGAAAGAATCAAGCCTTTAGCAGTTTCCAATCCATTACCTTGAGTCTCACATGCTATACAAATTGTACTTGAACCCTTTCAATGCCAAGTTTGTCATGTATATCTGTGTAAGTGCAACTTTAAAAATGATATTTATCCCATGGTATGACATTGAATCATTGTTATACCAGTACTTGCTATTAGTTGAGAGCAAATCCTTTGACAAACAGAACATTCATCATTGAAGTACAGTTCATAAACATGCTGAAGAAACTCTGCAGATCATGCAGCACAAGGTAGTTGATGTTTCAGGTCTGAAACCTTCAAGTATAGCAAAAATTAGGCCAAATAAGATTGGTCGTGGGGGGGGGGGGAGAGAAGGAGGGGAACAGGGAGGAGCAGGTGTGTGGGTGTTATGTGTGGATTGTGGTGAAACAAGTCACTTCCCTGCCCATGTGGAATATTGCAGATTGCAGGTGGTCACATGTCCTCCCTGTCTGAAATTTATTTGGAAGTCACATCACATGTCAATCAATCTTGGACTCTAGTCACACATTAGTGCACACCTTTCCATTGGCTCATTTAAATTACCTAAGGTCATTATTGCCCATATCAGAACTGTGTATATCATCAACACATAGCACATTTTTTTTCTCTCTGCCTCATGGTTCAAGCCCTGGTCATCACTCCATGACAGGTCACTCCTGTGGACATCGCTGGAAGTGTTGCAGTTAAGATGTGCACAACACATAAAATTTCTTTTATA
Organism: Narcine bancroftii; assembly: GCF_036971445.1. NCBI lineage: Eukaryota > Metazoa > Chordata > Chondrichthyes > Torpediniformes > Narcinidae > Narcine > Narcine bancroftii. The sequence continues at coordinate 149,920,765 of NC_091471.1, forward strand.
CATGTAGCTTTAATAATAAATGTTACTGTCTGAAAAACAGAAGGAGCTACCTAAAGTTTTCTTTGTCTCCCTTTGAACTAACCCAAGGGATCTGTGTGAATGAACACACTGAGACAGTTGTCAGAGGTTTGAAGCTCAATGCCTACTTTCTTCAGTCTTGGAAACATATTAAATGGAACTGGTCTTTTAGCCTACTAAGTTCATGCTGAACCTCAACCAGCCATTTTCACTAATATTAAATTAATTCCATTCTTGATTTTTCTCCACTTTCCCATCAACTCCTCCCAAATTCCACTGCCAATACTAAGGGCAAGTTACAGTGACCAATTAACTTACCAACCCACATATCATTCTGCATCTTTATTTGTCATTTTTGTTGATTGCTACAAAGATTTACAGAATCCATGCATTACGTTTGCAGTGTGTTATATGCTCTTAGCAATCCTGATTTTTGAGTCTGTCAAATAGAGGTCCTTCTTCTATGTTGTAACCAAATAGAGGTTTCAATATTAAAGAATATTCTGCATATGTTGCTTGAGTTCCATATTGATTTTTATTAGAAAGATTGCATTTGGTTCCCTTATTCCAATCGTTGATCTATGCCTTGAATGACTAATGTTCAAACATTGATCCTTCAAAATCCCACGTCACCACCTGCCACCTTGTTTTGTGTTTGTAGGCTTGTCAGGATGGATGTGCAGAGAATGTTTCCTGCATCAGAAAATCTAGAATTAAGACTCACTGTTTAAAGACAAAGGATTGAACATTTAACACAGAGCTGAAACAAAACAATTTTCTATCAGAGGTTTATGCGTCTTTTGAAACTTCCATCAAATTTAGTGGTCGCAGTCCTTTATATTTTCAAACAGAAGTAGACACCTGACATGCATTCCCATTCCTTTGCTGACTTGTCTGTCCATGGTCTCATGCTCTGCCAGGCTGAGGCCACCCATAAATTGGAGGAACAACACTTCATCTTCTGACTGGACACCCTCCAACCAGATGGCATTAATTTCAACCTCTGGCTTTTGTTTAATCCCCCCACCCCCCTTCTTCTCCCATCATCTCTCCATTCCCTGTCTCTTTTCGCACTCATGATAAATTCTACCCAATCGCTTATCACATCCAATTTACACCTTTTGATGGTTTGGATTCCTCCCCCATTGTTTCAATTCTGAGACTTTACAATATTTCCTGCTTCTGCCTTTTTAAATTTTTCCTTGAAGAAGGGGTCAGGCTTTGAACATCAGCAATATATATTTGTCTTCTATAGATACTGAATAGACCAGCTGAGTTCCTCCAGCATTTTGGTGATTTTGCCTGATATGCAAGACTGTGAAATGTCACTGAAAGTGGATGGGAATATACAGAATTGACTTTACAGTCGGATAAACAGTGATTTTATTGAATGGTGCACATTTTTTGAATTACTGAGTGGCCTGCTGTTGTTTATATCCTTATCCTTTACTTTGTCTGCAGTTTGTTTATTAATGGGAAGCATCATGAGTTTTAAAGCTTTCAGCAGCAAGATTTGATCTGACACTTTGGAACAACTATTCTCAGTGATAATAAAAACTCATGAAAGAAGCAATTTGCAAATAACACTGTGAATGAATGTCATATGAACAAAACTAATTCATGTGTGTGTATATGTTTGTATCTGGTTCAGTCTTCCTCCTCTGTCATTCTATGCTTGATTTCTGTGTTCAGCATGTGGACAAATGAAATAACAGTTTTTATTCAATAATCAAAACATATAGAACTGCAAGTTAAATTGATTAATAAACCCTTGAAGTGCCCCAGACATGACTTTCTGTGACTCTTATGCAATACGATGAGTATTGCATTTTCGGTTGGAGCTCTGGGTCAACTTCTTGCCTGCCATATTAGATCAGGGCTTGATGGTTGGGTCTGCTTGGATTTATTTTAAAATTTGTCATTTAACAATTTACAAATATCATTTAAACCTGTTTCTTGCAATGAATGAGACAACAAGTTTTGGGAGGTGAACTGAGTTCTGAATAGACCGGAAGGATAAAAAGCAACAAACAAAACATCTGTTAAATTATCGAGAACATTTTTTTGGGTGACAGGTACCATTATATCTTAAATAAAAGAAAAACATTTTTTTCTGAAATAACTCCTTAGAACATTATGATGGTGGAAGAGAAAGAATCGATTACTTTTAAAGAATAGTCACTATTTTAATGCAGAGAGAATTGAAATCAATTTGTTTTTTGGTTCTTCATTTACAGGATGTGGGTACTAATGACAAGAACGGCATCTATTGCCTACCCCAATTCCAATGGATAACTTGCCTTTTCAGATGACTGTTATGAGTGAACCATAATGCTGTGAGCCTGGAGTCACAAACTGATAAAAAAAAACAGCAATTTTCTTTATAGGACATTAATGAACCAAATGGATTTCCACATTAATTCAGCATTGCATGACCACCATTAAATTATAAGCTTTTGATCCTAGATTTATTTAATTTCTTGAATTTAAACTTCCTGTCTGCTATGATACAATTTAAACAGATCTCAATGAATGGTTCCAATTTCAGGATTCTAATAATATTGTTACAATACCTGTGATTTGGTAAAGTTCCACAATTGGTATCAGAATAACTACATAGTTATTTCTTATATGTAGTGTTGCTGTGGCTGGGTTTTGAACTAGATTAACTGTTATGTTTTGATATTTCAAGGACAGGCACTTAACACTGAGATGTGGTGCTTCATTCATTCTTTAATACAGAACTGAAATGTTTCCCTGTGATACACAGTGCATAAGAGTGACAACGTCATCATGGACAGCGTGATAATGTCATACAAATGCAGATTTAAACACCTAACACTCTTCCCCTCCCACAAAATAAATGCATTGTGCAAATAACATATTATTACTAATTAGTAATAGGACTTTGTGGTGCCTGTAGGTGAAGATTATTGAGTAATCATAAAATAAGTATAATGTGTTGGATCGCCAAGTCACTGAACGTAGACTTTCAGTCACTCGGGAAGACTTTTTTTTCTCTTTGATTATTTCAGAGAGGTAGATTCCACTTGGGCACTTTGTGACTTCTTTGGACTCTTTGCCTTTGGGAGTAATAGCTCGGTTGATGGTGAGGACTGTGAAGTTTGTCTTTGGTAAACCCCATTCAAACACGGCATAGGACTGTAGGATTGAGCAAGATGTGGTGTAGGACTGCTTGATTGAGTTATGGGGGCTGCTCTGAGGAGTTGGAGGGGTGCACTGTTGAGTTTTGGGACTGCTTGTCTGAAGGCAGCTCAGTTGAGATGGAGTTTCATTTCTCAAAAATACTTTCAGAATGTTGACAGTAGGATGGACCCATTGAATTTCATCAAGGACCTCATCAGGATTGTGAGCCTTGGGTGGATCATCAATTGGACTAAATGGCATTTCCATATTTTTCTTCCCACGTGTATGGAATAAGAACAAGGATTTATTTTTTTAAGGATAACTCCTCTCACCAATGCCCCATATTATCACAGTAGTCTTGTATCAGTACTGGCTCCCCCACTACTTGAGATCTTGTAAGTTTACTGGGAAACATAGATTGTTCAATTCGAAGGCCAATGTCTACTGTGGAAATCCTTGTTTTTAAGTTAGGTCCAACCATCAATTCAGCAGGTGTTCTTCCAGTAGTAGAGTAGTAATTTCTTTGGCCTAACATTAAATCTGCAATTTTGAGGCTCATTGCTTTTTTGAAGGTCTTTACAAAACATTCTGCTTCCCAAATTGTGCTTGGGTGGTAGGGTGCTGACAAGACATGTTGAATACTGTTATTCCATAGGAATACTTTAAAAGTCTCCAATAAAAACTGTGGACAATTATCAGAAAATAGTTCAATTGGTAATCTATTCAATGCATACATACTTTTCAATTTTTCAATTGTCTAGCCTGTTTTTCTTTCCCTCATGTGTTTTACAATTGGCCATTTGGTGTGTTCATCCAACACAATGAAAAAGTGTCGTCCCCCCCCCCCCCCCCCCCCATGAATGGACCAGCAAAATCAATGTGAATCCTGTGCCGGGGATATGATGGCCATTTCCATCGATTCATTTTGGCTTGAGAGGTTCTACGTGGCATATCTTGACAAATGCTACATCTTCTTGCAGTTTGTTCAATGTCAAGGCCTATTGAGGGCCACCAAATATGCATACGTGCCAATGCCTCCATTCAAGCCATCTCTGGGTGGTTGTTGTGGAGTTCTGATCATATGGCTGTTTGCTATTTTGTAGGGGTGATTGTACTGTTAGCCCACAATAAAAAACCTTCCTCAACTGATATTTCTGGTGTCTTGTGTAATAAGGTTTTAGTTCTTCCAATATTGTTTTGCCCTCGGAGCACCCATTTGACGTGTCAATTTATGCATAATTCCATTCACAATTCATGAGAGACCAGGAGACAACACTACTCCTAATCCTACTGGCAACTCGTCCACCGCTAGAGTAAGTTCATGGTCTGGGTTGTAGTGGATGAGAACATTGTCGCTTGTTGTTACTATTTCTTTCAAGTGGTCCACTATCTTACTAGTCTCATTATTCCAATACCATTTCTGTTTAAAAAAAACAGTTGGTTTAGGTGGCTGAACAGCTTTGACATATTTGGAGCATACTTCTGATAATGGTTAACCAAACCCATGAATGACTGCAATTTGGCTTGGTTTGTTGGGTAGCTGAAGTGCCAGTTAATGAAGAAACTGAAGGCTATGTATTTAACCAGAAATCATGGCTTTTATTAGTAGAAATTTAGTAATACAATAATGAATGATAATGCGTGCATACACAGTTATACCTAAGGAGAGTGTTTCTAGTGGTAGAGATAATACACATCCAATGTCAGGAGAGCAGACTAAGCACAGTGAAAGACTGACAGCAAGACACAGATTCATCACAGTAGCATGATCTGTGGACCATTTTGGTGCCAGCAGTGTCCATTTGTACACTGTAGTGAATGTCTGCCAAGCTGCCTGTCTCCCCTTCGGCGAGCCTTGCTGTACTAACATTGACTGTGCATTATCTCTACTGTTAAGGACACTCCTCTTGGGTATAATTGCATATGCACCTATTGTCTTTCATTATTGTACTATGAGTTTCTGCTATAAAATCCATGATTATTGTTTGACCACATCGTCTTTGTCTACTTCATCAACTGGCACCTCATACTCCCTCACTTTTAAGTGTAAATCCCATTATGTGAAGGAAGGTGCCATAAATACACACTTGTCTTGATGCACCTGGACATTTGCTTTTTGTAATCTGGTTAAGACTATTTTTAAAATGGATAGGTGCTCAGAGTCATCTCAACCGGAAATTATAATGTCATTGAAGTAGCAACCTATATCAAGTCCATGTAGAAATTTGACCATGACCACTTGAAATATGACCAAGGTTGCTGATATGGCATTCAAGTATAGGTGAACCACCCCAAATGACTATTAATCACCATATATTTCTTCGAGTCATCATCCAATATTATTTGTTGGTATGCTTTTTATAAGTCCAACTTGAAGAATTTCTTTCCCCTGTTCAAGGCTAGCAATAATTCTTCTGCTTTGAGTATAGGGTGTTCTGGTATCTGAAAAGCCTGATTAATGGTGACTTTGTAATCACCACAAATTTGAAATACCCTGTTGGCTTTTTGACCAGGCACGATGGGAGTTGCCCAATCGTGGTATTGGATTTTCTCCAGTATTCCCTCATCTTCCAGTCTGTTAAGTTCCACTTCAATCTTTCCCTTTACGGCAAAAGGTATTGTTCTGGGTTTTAAAAAAAATTAGCCTCAATCCCTGCTTTCAAATGTAATTTAGCCTGGATTTGTTGGATTTTTTTCCCAGTTTTTTTTTCCAAAACCCCTTGGTACTTCTTGAGAGATTGTTCCAGCTTTGATTATGGATCATTATGGATCTAATTTCCATCCAATCTAGTTGAATTTGTGATAGCCAGATTTTTTTTTGTGAACATCACTGGTCATTTGATGCCAATGATGTCGAGGGATAGTCGTTTTAGCATTTGTCCTTTATATTATACATTTACATTTGATTTTCCAAACACCTTGACTTTCTCCCCTGTGACTGTTGTTTTAAAACCGTGGCGGCTTTTTTTTTAATGGTGAGGCTAACCAGGAGTCATTATTTTAAATTTAATGGCATCAATGAAATTGCTTCTCCTGTGTCCAGCTCCATTCAAAGAGGCTTGTTCTTGATTTTCACCTTGACACAGAATTCGGATTTTTCTATCATTAGATCCACGAATATACATGATTTTTCCAACCTTATCATCTTTCAAGTCATTTGTTTCAGTGCTGGGGCTTTCATCCTTCTCTTCTACTGTTCTCACTCCAGAGGGGTTTTTTTATGTATCTTTATCCATTATTGTTCTTGTTTTTAATCTTTCTTTCTCGAGCACTTGGATTTGATGTACCCCTCTGTCACATTGATGGAGTATGTTTGCTTTATCCACAGCAAAAGCAGTTTAGGTGGGAAAATCTGCCCACCACTAGGGGACTCCTTTGACAGATGTCCACATTATTATCAGCTGTCTTGAAACCCATAGGTGTCTCATGCAGAATTAAGAGTAATCTCTTTTTGACTTTGTACTTTCTATCTGGCACTGCAGTCAGCTAAACCCATTATTAATTGGTCTTTTAATGTATCATTTAGGAATTGACCTAATTCACAGTGTTGTGAGTTTACTTATGGATTTTCATGTTCTGTTTTCTGTAATAAAATCTGTCTTTTTGCTACAACTGGTGGTTTTGGACTTTGATGTTCCCCTATTATAGCACACATTCTGCATAAGTTTTAGATCTAGGTGTTTCAAAGGCAATGAGATTTTTTTTTTTAACAGCTGAAAAGTTTTACTGCCCATTTGGCCTAAAAACAGCAATTTCTTTCAGTTAATAGGCACAGCGTCAGTAAATTTATTGGCTCTACAGTAATGATCAAATCGGTCCACCATCATACCAGTTTTCTTCTGATTCTATGAACTGCCCAAACTGTGCCATTTTGAATCTTCTTTCCTTTGTTCTTTATGGTTTAGCATATGGGTCCACTGTGAGAATAAATTTGCATTTCCCTTTTAAATCTTCAAGGTCTGGAGCATCAAGGTGTGTTTTGATCTTCATTGCCATTCTGTTATGTATGGTAATACATAGAGATGTGGTGCTTCATTCATTCTTTAATACAGAACTAAAATGGTTCGCCATGATACACAATATAGAAGAGTGTGTGTGATGATGTCATACACACACAGGCATAAATAACTAACATTAACAAGCAGGATTTTTTGAATATGATTTGGAATTTTTATCTTATCTATCTTATTGCAGGATATTATTAATCTGAGCCATTCATTTCCTTTGAATATATAATAAATAATATTACCTTAAATATGTATCCAACACAATAATTGAAAGTTGACTTTTCACCAGCAGACTGTATGGGGGTAATGGCTTTATTAATTATGAACATTTTAGCAGAAGGAGGAAGCGAGACATTTTTTTTCATTTTGATTGATGAATTATGAAGGATGGAGAGAACTAATTAGAAGAAAAAATACAGGACTGAGCAAAAGAGGAATAATATAATTGTTCTGCATTTGCTACAGATATTACTTAGATGTGACTCAAATGTAATCCAATTAATTTAACAGTTAATAGCTCTTCTATGTCATTTTTGGTTAAGGATATTCGTCGTTGTGGCTATCCCTTGTAATTGAGTATTTTGGCCTTTGTTCCATTGATCCACAGGGCGAAGATGCCTGCGTGTATTTGTTTAATTTGTACTTTTTTTAATTTTATTTTTCACACTATAAACCATATTGACCAAGATACATACAGACATTTTTTCTCTTGAATATATACAGTGTCATTTTCTCCCCCTTTTCCCCCCTCCCTTACCTCCCTCCCTCACCACCTTTCCCATTAATTTGAAGTTCAATTTATAAGATACATTAAACCCGTTAAACAATGTTGTCACTTAATAAAAATAAACAAGAAATTTTACTGAGTCAGTTCATTTTGTTGTCTTCTCCTTCTGTCATTTTAGGTGGTGGAAGTCCATGGTAGGATTTCTCTATTGTATTTCATGTATGGCTCCCATATTTGTTCAAATATTGTGATGTTATTTCTTAAATTATATGTTATTTTTTTTTCTAATGGAATAAATTTATTCATTTCTATGTACCATTGTTGTATTCTCAAGTTGTCTTCTAATTTCCAGGTTGACCTAATACATTTTTTTGCGACAGCTAGCGCTATCATCACAAATCTTTTTTGTGCTCCATCCAAATCAAGTCTTAATTCTTTATTTCTTATATTACTTAGGAGGAAGATCTCTGGGTTTTTTTGATATATTGCTTTTTGTGATTTTATTTAATATCTGGTTTAGATCTTCCCAAAAATTTTTCACTTTCTCACATGTCCAAATTGCATGAATTGTTGTTCCCGTTTCCTTTTTACAGCAAAAACATCTGTCTGATACTTTTGGGTCCCATTTACTTAACTTTTGAGGTGTGATGTATAGCCTCTGTATCCAGTTATATTGTATCATGCGTAATCTCGTTTTTATTGTATTTCTCATAGTTCTGGAGCATAGCTTTTCCCATGTTTCATTCTTTATCTTTATGTTTAGATCTTGTTCCCATTTCTGTTTAGGTTTACCGTTTGTTTCCTTGTTCTCCTTTTCTTGCAGTTTGATATACATGTTTGTTATAAATTTTTAAATATCATTGTGTCTGTAATCACATATTCAAAATTGCTTCCTTCTGGTAACCTCAGACTGTTTCCCAATTTATCCTTCAAATAGGTTTTCAGTTGGTGGTATGCAAACATTGTATTATGAGTTATATTATATTTAACCTTCATTTCTTCAAAGGATAATAATTGATTTCCCGAAAAACAATTTTCTATTCTTTTGATCCCTTTTCTCTCCCATTCTCTGAAGGAAAGGTTATCAATTGTGAAAGGGTTAGTTGATGTTGCGTCAATATTAGTTTTGGTAGTTAGTAATTTGTTTTATTCCTTTCTACGTGAATCTTCTTCCAAATGTTGAGCCGATTATTCAATACCGGTGAATTCCTACATTGCACCAATTTTTCATCCCATTTATATAGTATATGTTCAGGTATCTTCTCCCCTATTTTATCTAGTTCTAATCTGGTCCAATCTGGTTTTTCCCTTGTTTGATAAAAATCTGATAGATATCTTAATTGTGCGGCTCTATAATAATTCTTAAAGTTTGGTAGTTGTAAGCCTCCTTGTTTGTACCATTCTGTTAATTTATCTAGTGCTATCCTCAGTTTCCCCCCTTTCCATAAGAATTTCCTTTATTATTTTCTTTAGCTCTTTGAAGAATTTCTCTGTTAGATGAATTGGTAATGACTGAAATAGGTATTGTATCCTTGGGAAAATGTTCATTTTAATACAGTTTATTCTTCCTATCAGTGTTAGTGGTAAGTCTTTCCAATGCTCTAAGTCGTCTTGTAATTTTTTCATTAATGGATGATAATTTAGTTTATATAGATGGCCGAGATTTTTATTTAGTTGTATACCTAGGTATCGCATTGCTTGTGTTTGCCATCTAAATGGTGATTCTTTCTTAAACTTTGTGAAATCTGCATTATTCATTGGCATTGCTTCACTTTTATTTGCGTTGATCTTGTACCCTGTTACTTCTTCATATTCCTTCAATTTCCTATGTAAATCTTTTATTGATATTTCTGGTTCTGTTAAGTATATTATAACGTCATCTGCAAATAGACTGATTTTATATTCCTTCTCTTTTATTTTTATCCCTCTTATTTTATTTTCTGTTCTTATCAGTTCTACTAGTGGTTCTGTAGCTAACGTGGTTTTTTGTCTTCTCTTATTTTTTTCATTGCCTTCTCCAATATATTTTCTCTTGTTGTATATCTTAGGAATTTTACTAGAATGGATCTTGGTTTTTGTTGTGGTTGTGAGTTAGGGGCTAATGTTCTGTGTGCCCTTTCTATTTCCATTCCTTCCTGTAATTCTGGCATTCCTAGGACCCTGGGGATCCATTCTTTTATAAATTCTTTCATATTTTTGCCTTCTTCATCTTCCTTAAGGCCCACTATCTTTATATTGTTTCTTCTATTATAATTTTGCATTATATCTATCTTCTGAGCTAACAGGACCTGTGTTTCTTTAACTTTTTAAAGTCATCTACCTCAATTTCTATGGCTGTTTCTGGTTCTTCCACCTTGTCTACTCTTTTTCCTATTTCTGTCATGATCATCACTAATCTATTCACTTTTTCTTCTGTACCTTTTATTCTTCTTTTTCTTTCACTGAATTCTTGTGATTGCCATTCTTTTACTGATTCCATATATTCTTTAAAAAAAAATATCCATGTACTGTCCCTTCCCTTCATCTTCCATTTCTCTGTGTTCTCCCTCCTCTTCTTCTGAGTCCACTCCAGGATCTGTGTCCTTTACCTCTGTCTCTTCTGATCTTCTTGTTGGGTTGTTTATTTTAGTTTGTTGGGTATTTTTGTTTTTATTATTTTTATTAAAGGTGTCTTGGTGTTGGTCGTCTTCCTCTGGGTTGGTCATCTGTTGTTTCTCTGATTTCCTATTTTTATTCTCTTCCTTCTTGTTCCTATTATTTTCTATGTTTTCCTGTTGAGAGTCTTGCTGTTGTGTTATACTTGTCTGTTTCAGCTGTGGAGATTTACTCCTCAGCTGGTCCCCCCTCCCGTCGGTGTTGTTTTTGTCTTGTGCATCGCGCATGCGCGGTTGCGCACTTTTGTTTGGCTCCGTGAGCCATATTTGTAGTCCTGAGTTCGGGGTTTCCACTAACCTCAGGGAGCGGACTTCTCTCTCCACGGCGGGCTTCCTCATACCAGTAAGGCCTTCACCTTTCTCTTCCGACGTCCTTCTTTCTTCTTTTCTTCCCATTGTTTTTTGTTTTTCTTTCTTTGCTGCCATTTTCTCCATACTTTCACTTTCAATTTGTTATGATTTCTGTGTTAGTGACTTTGTTTTTTCTCTACCTTTTTTTTTACTTTTCTGGGGAGGGCTGGTATTTTCTTACCGGTCACTACTCCATCACGTGACTTCCCCCCTGTTTAATGTGTACTTGATGTTGAACTCCAAGAAGTACACGATACTTCACAAATTAACCAACTAGTTCCAATGACATGAAAACCATGACAATTGGAGCTGATGGATTTATTGTAGACTTCATCTGCCTTTATAGTCATTGACTTCATAGTAACTTTGTCTGCCTATTCCACCACTGACGACATACTTGGATTATTCTTTGTCAGGGACCTTACGCTTGACCTTACTTCCAGGCATGAGATTACCAAGAGCATAGCTCCAGGCAGCATCACTCTCCGGATTATGGGACCACACAAGCTTCTCCACCAACAGGGTGACAATCCACAGAGAAACTATTAACAAGACATTAACAAAACTTCTAAAAATTATAGTTACTTCACCTTAATACACTTACCAGTCCTGACTGGTGTATAAATTTCCTGCTGCATGTTTAATAAACCTGCAAGTAGTTCCTGAAACTTTAAAAATGTGAATGTGTATGTTGGATTTGCATTAAAAAGAACAAAAAGGTCAATGTTTTGTTCTTTCTCACTGCAAAATAGTTGAGGTCAGAAATATTTTGATTTGATACATTTTTGAATGCATTTCAGCTGATGATGAATCCCTCTAAATATTCCCCCACCATGATTTTGTGCAATATTCATAATAGGGAAACAGAGTCATTTATTAATTACACCTTAATCATATATGTAAATCATTAACACAACACACTGTAATGCTACGAGTTATGTTTTTGCCTCTTATATGTGATAGTTGCACAGTCAATTTCTTACCATTTTGGATCTTCTCATGATTCCATTCAGATTTATAAATAAAATCATTCAGTAACCTAAAAGCCATGGATTTCAATTTAGTTAAATTACCCCCACAGATGCAAACTATACCCCAAGAACCAACTAGAGATGAAGCAGCATTGGATCTCCTATTAGGGAATGAGATAGCTCAGGTGACAAAGTTTGTGTTGGGGTACAATTTTGGTCTAGTGATCATAATACTATTCATTTTAGGTTAATAATGGAGAAGGATAGGACTGGGCCTAAGGTTGAGATTCTTGATTGGAAAAAGGCAAATTTCGAGGAGATGCAAAATGATTTAGAGGTTGTAGATTGAGATGATTTATTTTCTGGGAAGGACGCAATAGATAAATGGAGGATATTCAAATGGGAAATTTTGAGAGTACAGAGTCGGTATGTCCCTGTGAGGATTAAAGGAAAGGTTAGAAAATATAGGGAGACTTGATTTTCAAGGGATTTTGGGAATCTGGTTCAGAGAAAGAGAGATGTGTAAAATAGGTATAGATAGCAGGGAATAGATGAAGTGCTTGAGGAATACAAAGTGTGAAAAACAATTAAGAAAGTAATTAGAAAGGCTAAAGGGAGATATGAGCCTGCATTGGCAGGCAAGGTAAAAAATAAATCCAAAGGGTTTCTACAGGTACATTAAAAGTAAAGGAATAGTGAGGAATAAAATTGGTCCCTTGAGGATTAGAGGGGTAGGCTGTATGAGAAGTCAGAAGAGATGGGGGAAATTTTAAATTATTTTTTTTCTTCAGTATTCACTAAGGAAAGGAATATTGAGCCAGGCAAAGTAAGGAAATCTGGTAGTGAAGTCATGGATAATATACAGATTAATGAGAAAGTAGTATTGGCTATTTTAAAGAAAATAAAGGTGGATAAATCTCCGGGTCCTAACAAGATGTTCCCTAGGACCCTGAGGGAAGTTAGTGTACACATATTGGGGGCTCTGACTGAAATATTTAAAATGTCACTGGCTAAGGGGGAGGTGCCGGAGGATTGGAGGGTAGCTCATATTGTTCCACTGTTTAAAATGGCTCCAAAAGTAAACCTGGTAAATACGGGCCTGTGAGTCTGATGTTAGTGGTGGGTACATTAATGGAGAGTGTTCTTAGAGATGGTATGTATAACTATTTAGAAAGACAAGGATTGATTTGGAGTAGTCAACGTGGTTTTGAATGTGTTGGATCATGTTAAACAAATCTTATAGAATTTTTTGAGAATATGGACATAAGTAGAGGAAGGCTATGGTTGTTGTCTATATGGACTTTAGTTAAGCCTTTGACAAGGTTTCACGTAAGAGATTAGTTTGGAAGGTTCATGCGTTAGGTATTAATGTGGAAGTAATGAAATTGATTCAACAATGGCTGGATAGGTGATGACAGGGAGTAGTGGTGGAAAATTGTTTGTCAAATTGGAGGCCAGTGACTAGTGGAGTTCCTCTGGAATTGGGATCGGTACTAGGTCCATTGTTGTTTGACATATATATTTATGATCTAGATGATAGGGTGGTAAATTGGATTAGTAAGTATGCATATGATATGAAGATTGATGGTATTGTGGACAGTGAAGAACGTTATCAAACTTACAGGGGGGTTATAGGCCAGCTACAAGAGTGAGCTAAAAGATGGCAGATGGAGTTTAATACTCATAAATGTGAGGTGTTACATTTTGGTAGGACTAATCACCAAATATTATACACATTATATGGTAAACAATTGAGGAGTGCCATAGAACAAAGAGATTTAGGAATTCTGGTACATAATTCCCTGAGAGTGGAGTTACATGTAGAGAGGATGGTGAAGAAAGCATTTGGTATGTTGGCTTTCATAAATCAGAGTATTGAGTAAAGGAGTTGGGATTCATGTTGAAGTGTATAAGTCATTGATGATGTCAAATTTGGAATATTGTGTGCAGTTTTGGTCATCGAATAATAGGAAGAATATAAACATAATCAAGACAGTGCAGAGGAGATTTTCAAGAATGTTGCCTGTGTTTTAGGGTTTGAATTAGAGGGAAAAGTTGAGCAGGCTGGTACTTTAATCCCTGGAGTGTAGAAGATTGAGGGATGATTTGATAGAGGAATTTAAAATTATGAGGGAGACAGAGTCAATGTGTACAGACTTTTTTTCCCCCATTGAGAGTGGGGGAGATTCAAAGAAGAAGACATGGATTGAGTTTGAAAGGGAAAAGTATATGAGAAACATGAGGGTGTAACGGCTCACAGCCCGCTCCCCAGGCCAACACAGCAAAGAGCCATCGAACACGATGATCAGTTAAACAGCACCAATAGGCCACAGGAATAGAGGTTGAATCAAACAATTACCGCCAGAGGATTGCAGGGTGTCCAATCCAGGTCCACTCATCTGGGACAGCCAATCAGCAGCCGGTCTTGCTCAAGCCATGCCCCAGTAGTGACATGGTCGGCTGCCTATAAAAGGCAGAGCTGCAGCCCAATAAAGCCAGTGTCGAATACACTCCCTTGGTCTCTGAGCCTTTTTTCAACCTCAAGTGAAAATCCATTAAACCTCAAACTATAAACGTACTGGCCCTACTACCATGGAGAATTTCTTAACTCAGTGGGTGATGGTTTTGTGGAAGAGCTTCCAGCTGAAGTGGTAGATGTGGGTTTGATTTTATCTATTTTGAACATTTTATTTATTAATCATAATAAGTCATAAAATAAAACATATAAGTACATAATATTTCACCAACATAACTCCACAACCCCCAACCCTAACCCATCCACCCCTCCCAACACCCCCTCTAAACTGCCCCAAAAGAAAGAAAAAGATAGAGTAGACGAGGAGATCAACTTACATAACAAACTTTAGTGATTTAGTGTGAAAAAAATTGTTTCAAATTCAATCTCATATCTCATATACGGGCTTCAAACTTTAACAAAAAAATAATACTTATTATGTAAATTATACATTATCTTTTCCTACAGAATACGAGACCTCATTTCCAAATGCCATAATTGAATACTCAAATCAGTATAATTTTTCCAAATAATTGCCAAACATTTTCCAGCCACATCTAATGCCAATCTCAAGAAAGCAATTTGAGACTTATCCAATTTCAATTCCAAACTCAATTTCTTAATATATCCCAATAATTTTAAATTTAGATTTAAATAAAACTTTTGGAAATTCCTTAATTTGATTCAAAAAATGTTTCACATGACCAAGTAGAATGTAAAGAAGAACCAACTTTTTTTATGGCACCTAAACCATAATTCAGTAGAAATAAACTTATATTTCCTTAACTTCTCACGAGTTAAATATAAAGTTATAATGAACCAGTCTATACCTTACATTTACAATTTTAGTCATCGATTTTAATATTTGAGGAAAAGTTAGATTGTTTTATATGGACGAGAGAGGTGTGGAGGGTTATGGGCAATGGGACTAGGTGGGAGTAGGTGTTCAGCATGCACTAGAAGGGCTGAACTGGCCTGTTTCTGTGCTGTAATTGTTATATGGTTCTAAGAAAAGCATGCCTTCTTTAAATAATAGTATTGTAATGCAGTGTACACAAATGAAATTATACAGTATAATGAATGGGTTAATGAGAAAATAAATGAAATGGTTTTTTTGTGAATCATTGTGTAACAAACTTGAACTTATTCAGTTATTGCAGAAAGACAGATAACCCTTACTGTTACTTGTAGACAGAAGTGCATAATTCCAAATAATGAATTTATAATTTAGAAGGACTGACAATTTGATTTACTTCTGGTAAGAAACTATTTTAGTCATGGATAAGCAAATATTATTTTAGTCACCAACATAATGACACAAATGTCAGAGTTTATTAACAGCATAATTTCTGTTCAAATTGCTATCAAGCTACAATAAACCTATGATGGTTTTCTTACATAAATATTATTATTTTGTGCCTGATTGCAGAATTTGACAGCATGTTTCAAATGATTTCTAAAACCTTTGTCAGTCCTGGAGACGATAATAAGATGGACAGTTCCTCTAAGAGTTTTTAAATGTTCAATTTTTTTCAAGTCAAACTACATTTGGATTTGTTTTAAAAAAGAACAGTACAAGCTCATTTTTTATTTGGTGAAATTGCAAACAAAATAATTGCATTGAATAACCACGCTTTCCCAGGATTTAAGGGAAATTTAACAATATGAAAGCTGTTGGGTGTCAATGTGATCAGCATCAATAATCCCAATAATCTATGGACACATTTCTAGTTGGCTGCCTTAATTCCAGCTTAGTCCCTTTTCACAACCTTGATCCCATCATCCCTGTCCACTCCACTCATATCTTACTTCCCTCCCCACAATGCATTGCTTCTGTCACTCCAAACCGACCTGGTTCAGGACCATGATAAATTCCAGGATCCCAAACCTGGGATGCTGCTGGTTTGAATGCATGTACCAACAAGGTAAGCATGGAACTGGGAACAGAAACAGTAGGTCAGAGCCTGTAGCACATTCCTTGGGTCAACTGGCCAGGTGGGTTTGCCACAGTCTGTCATGTTTTCTGATGGAAGGGTTGATTTTATGCCAGTGATAAATCCACCCATTCCATTCACTCCTTTAGTTCAGGCATCTTGTTCATCTTACAATAAATTCAAAACACAACATTTAAAAGCACAAAGGAAAACTATAAAATTTGCAGATGTAGAAATCTTGAGCAGACAAAGAAATAGTGGATGAATTCAGCAGGTCAGAGAATATCCATTAGTAGAAATGGTTCGGCATCATTTCAGGTCTGGACACTATCATTTTCAAAAGGCCTCTGACTTTAAAAGTAGCAACAGAGCTTATTCAGTTATTGCAGAAAGACAGATATTAGTCTACATTATAATTTGATGCTTACTAATTGTAGAAATAAATCTGCATTTCAGTTAAATTATTATTAACTTAACTGTTCACATCTATACTTGATTACATTGTAAGTTATAGCGTATGCTGGACTTAGATTGCAAAATACTTCAGACATGTATTTCTGAAATTGTGATCTCCATTAGGGTTAGGTGGTCTGTGGTGGGCTACAGGATTTTTTTTTTAATTGGTCTAGTCTGTGATCCATTGATGAGAGAAGTTTGAGAATAACAGTTGTAGACAATTATTGAACTTGTCTAAAAATTGGATTATTATGTAAAATCTGAGTTAGGTGATCTATACTAATATATTTGATTCAACACTGTTACATTGAGAGCAGAACAGAGTAATAAATTGGCTGTATGATGATGAACAATATTCAAGTATTTAAATGCTTCCCACCAATAATAAATAAAATAAATAAAATCCTGTATATTAATTTTTCCTATTTTACTAAGTTCTATATTAGCCCAAGGAGGAATTCTATCAATACCAAACAATGCATTAATAAATCTCAATTGAGCTGCCTTAAATTAATTTTTAAAATGGGGTAATTGCAAATCTCCCAATTCAATCTTCCAATTAAATTTTTATAAAGCATCCCTCACCATTTTCCCTTTCCACAAAAATTTCTAATACTTGTATTCAAGTCTTTTAAAAAATGCAGAATTGAAATAGGAATTGACTGGAAACATATTGAACTCTAGGGAAAATATTCATCTGAATACAATTAACTCTAGTTACTAAAGTTATAGGTAAATTATTCCATCTATTCAAATTGTCTTTAATTTTATTAAGTAGTGGTAAATATTTCAATTTATATAAATTATTTAAATCATTATCAACTTTAATTCCTAAATATTTAATTCCAGTATCTGGCCATCAAATTAAATAGCCTTTTTTACATTGAGTATGGTCACCCTTAACTAAGGGCACAATTTCACTTTTATCCCAATTAATCTTCTACCCAGATACTTCAACATATTCTTCCAATCTTGTATGCAATTGACACAATGAATTTATAGCATCTGTCAAATAAACCAAAACATCATCAGCAAACAAATTTATTTTATATTCTTCTTGATTAACCTTTATACCCTTAATCTTAAAATCTTGCCTTATTAATTGTGCTAAAGGCTCTATTGCCAAAATAAACAAATCTGATGATAAAGGACATCCTTGTCTACTTGATCTAGTTAATTTAAAAGGAGTAGAAATCTATTTTAGTCACCATATTTGCACTTGGATTTTTATATAAAGTTTTAACACAATTAATAAATATTGGTCCAACACCAAACTTTTCTAATACTTTAAACAAAAAAAAATCCATTCTAATCTATCAAAGCTTTATCTGCATCTAATGCTATTGCCAGAGTTAAGTTGCCCCTTTTCTGAGCTAAATTATTTAAACTAATCAGATGCTTTTTAAACAAACCCTGTTTTATCTATCTGAATCGTGGACTAAAATTAATTATGAAATAGGTGCAAAAGGTTTAATTTCACAAAAACATACTTTAATGTCAAAATAGACTTATTCCATGTCTATGGATAATCATTTTCTGAGGAGTTGGATGCAAATGGGTGTTTTGAAGATGGAAGATTTAATAAATTTATTCCTCATTCATTCAAAAATAATGTGCCAAATAAAACTTTTTGTTTTCCTGTTATTATCAAGTTAAGGCCTCTTTGATTGATAAGATATGTCCTAGTTTGACGTTACCTACTCAGAGTGAATTGGAATTATTAATTCATAATAGAAATGTTAATAAATTTATCTCTGTAATATATAATTTATTTCAAAAGAAAGCCCCTAAAGAAGGGGTACATAATTTGAGATTAAGATGGGAAGTGGATTTGAATAAACAAATAGATGAAAAAAAGATTGGATGCAACTATGTAGAGATAATATGACAAAAAGTCATAAATGTTAAATATAGGTTGGTTTACTATAATGTTTTGTATCAGTTATTCTTAACTCTTCATTTTTTTTTAAAAGAACCCATTGCTATTAGATTAATGTTTAAGATATGGTCAAGTAGTTGGATCACTTCTGCATTCTACTTGGGAGTGTCCCAAGTTAGACACTTTTGGTTGGAAATTGGAATTTCTTTTTTTAAACAAACAACAGGGGTTAACTTCCCACAGGATCCAATGCCATTTTTGCTGGGTGATATTATGACTATAGGACCAAAATTAAAGTTAATTATGTATCAAGTTGAATTTGTATGAATTGCTTTAACAGTTTCTAGGAAATGTATAGTTATTACTTGGAAATCAGATACAGATTTAGGGATGGATAAATGGCAGGCAGAACTTCCTTATTGTATTCCACTTGAGAAGATTACATAATTTATGTAATAAATATCAGATATTTTGGAAAATATGGTGAACATATTTGCAAAATGTGGTTATGAATATTTAACAGACTCTCCGAAGAACTTAACTCACGGTAACCTCCAGAATCATTACATTGTTAAAAACTGTATGTTAAATAGTTTATTCTTTTGACATTCTCCAATTTTCATTTTGTCTATTTCTGTTTCTTTTTTTTTCTTTTTCTTTTTTATATTTTTTGGGGGATTTAGGGAGGGGGAAATATATTTGCGGTTGTGGTATAAAAATTGCTAAATAAAATGTTCACAAAATCAATGCTATTTTTGATTGGTACATAATACAATAAAGGGATTCATGTATTTTCAAGGAAACCATTCAAAGTAGATGGAACATTATCAGTCAAACAATTCATCTGTGAAAATAAAATGAGCATTTGAACTTTGCACTTCAGGTGATATTTCTGCTGGCTATTTTTCATGAAAGTTTAATGACATATTTATGGATAATGAAGTGTTTTTTTAATTTTCAGCTGAGAGTGAAATATTATGTTCCATGATGCACATTATACTATTGTATATATCTCAGTCAGTATGACTTATTTCTATCTTGAAAGTAACAAATTGACCACTTGCCTCGCATAAGACCTTAGTGTGTACTGGGGAGTTCATGAATTTGGTTACTTCATATTCACTTTCAGTGTAATAAATATTGTATAATGCAAAGGCAAGTCTTTCTCCTTACAGATAGCAAATTAATGGTTTCCTGTTATATCTAACTTTCTGAAATGAATGCTGCCTTGTTAGTAATAGTAAAGATCTATTTCTGTTGTCCCGTGAAACTTGATTGTTTTTTGTTTTGCTTGCTTTCTCTCTTTTGGGTTGCTGCTGACCTCCAGTCAATCATTTCTCAATCAGCAAACATTATGTCTTCCTATTTTAATTCGGAACAAATTGTGCTTCTCATATGATCAGTAAATACTCTCTGTAGACACTATCAATGCCTGTAGTATCTCTTTATGTAAACCTCTTATTGTTTTGTCTTTCTTCATTTCTATAGTGACCAGCATCACATCAGAAAACATATAACAAGACATGCAATTGTCCATCCTATTCCCACTTCATGCTTGCAGCAAGATTGCTGGTTCAGAAACAAAACCCTCTTTCAATCTGTCATATAATTTAAAATAAAGGATATTGTAAATCTAAATTGTTCGTGCATATCATGTTATTTTATTTTTAAGTTTAAATATGAATTTCACATTCATGTTACAGAGACAGACCACACCAGCTTTTGCAGGGAGTGCAGGCCATTACAGACTACAAAGCAAAGGTGAACACAAAAGATGGTTGCTATGCTTCACTACACAATGAGCTGAATACCTTCTATTTCCACTTTGAGAAGAAAGACCAAAGAGTGCCTACTAGAATCCCTGAAAATGCTGAGGACCCTGCGATGTCTGTCTCTGAGGGTGACATCAGGATATCATTCAAGATGGTGAACCCTTGCAAAGCATCAGGCCCTGACGGCGTACCAGGCAGGGTACTGAAAATCTTTGCCAACCAACTAGATAGAGTGTTCAGGTACATTTTCAACCTCTCATTACTGCAGTCAGAGTTTCCCACTAGCTTCAAAGGGCATTAATCATCCTGGTACCCAAGAAGAGTAGTGTGAGCTGCCTCAACGATTACCATCTAGTAGCACTAACTTCTATTGTGATGAAATTAACATGTACCTAAGTTAAGATCTGGACCCACTGCAATTCACCTATTGTCACAATCACTCTACAGCAGATGCAATATCACTGGCTCTCCACTCAGCTCTGGATCATCTTGAACACAGTAATTCATACATATGGCTGCTCTTCATTGACTACAGTTCAGCCTTTAATAACATTATTCCTTCAGTGCTTGTCAAGAATCTACAAACTCTGGATGTCAGCATCTCTGAGGATCTGTCCTGGATCCTCCACATTGATGCAATCACAAAGAATGCTCACCAGCAGCTATACCTTGTGAGGTGTCTGAGGTGGTTTGGAATGTCACTGAAGACTCACATAAACTTCTACAGGTGTACCGTGGAGAGCATTCTAGCTGGTTGCAACACTGCCTGGTATGGAGACATCAACCCTCAGGACAAGAACAAACTCTAGATGGTTGTTAACTCGGCCTGCGACATCACAAGCACCAGACTTCACCTACATGAGGCGGTGTCTTGAAAAAGCAGCCTTTATCTTCAAAGGATGCCTCCCCCCACCCCCCCCCCCCAAATCAGGCCATACCTTCTTCATCGTGGAAAAGGTACAGGAGCCTAAAGATGAGCACTGTCTCAACAGCACAAAGACAGCTTCTTCCCCGCTGCCATCGGATTCCTGAATGATCAATGAACCAAAGTCACTGGCTTACTTTTCGTGCTCTATTATTGTTGTCATAATTTTATTTCTTACCTTTTTTATAGTAATGTCATAAGATGATTATAATATGAATGTTTGCACTGTGACGCTGCCACAAAACATTGGATTTCATGACTTGTTCATGACAATAAACCCTGATTCTGATTCATATACCAGAAAAATAATAGTTGATGGTTCACAAAGCTGGTGATAGAAAAGTTGCCGAGCTCATGAGAATTTGTGACAAACAATAATGGTTCAGATTTTATTTAAAAAAACACTGAAATATCTAATAGTTTTTATTTTAAGAATTTTAAGTCGAACAAGAGAAAGGAAGGAAAATGCTGCCAATGTTCTGGGAGGAGATTCCAGTGAAATTAAATTAGATGCTCAAGGGTTGGTTGGGAACAATGATTCAATAGAAGGAAAGTTTGCATGAGTCTCAAATCTAGATAATGTTAAATTAACAGAGGTGATGAATTAACATGATAAGCCAGTTTAAATGATCCTTTACTGAAGAGAGGTGGAGCCCAAGTCACTGAGATGATAAGTGACAAAACTTGCACACATGAAAACATGAAAATCATGGAGAGGAATAGAATGACACCACAGACAATTTATAGGTAAACGAGAAAATCTGCAGATATTGGGCTCAAATATAGTACATGAAAGTGCTGTAGAAACTCAGCAGGTCACATAGGTCAACATTTCGGGGCTGAGCTCTTCTTCAGAAGCATTCAGGCCCAAAATCTCAATTGTCTTTTACTTCCAAAAGACGCTGTGTGACCTGCTGAGATTCTCAGCACTTTTATGATTATTAGTTGATATTTTCCCAGTTCTATCCTCAAAGCCATTCAACCACCAGCAGGTTTATAATGTCCTATAAACATGGAAAGAAAACTATACATTTTTTACATTTTAACTACTGTCACCTCTCTTGAGTGAAAAAGCCATATCATGGCATCGTTGTGCAGTAGGGCAGCAGAGTTCTCGCCAATAGGAAAATGGTGGAGCTGACGGAGCTGCTGTAACCGCAGCGCTGCCACTGGTGTGGACCCGTGGAGGGCAAGGAGCAACGATACAGCACTCCTGCAGGGTCCAAACACCCAGTCAACTGCCTTCAGCTCCATACAGGCTTTGAATGGTTCGTTAAAGGACCCAATTACAGTTTTATTTAAAATCCCATGCCCATGGGGTCAATGCATCTGATTGGCAGCAGCCACAAGGGTTTGCAGACTCCAGGGGAGCAGAAGACTGGCCCAGGGCACCAGGAAATGGGAGACCATCCCCACCTGAGAAGCAGAAAAGACAACTCACAGGATGGTGACCAGGGCAGCAAACCAGTGAGGGGGCTGTGTGGCTGAAAGACCCACGGATGCGGTGGCCTGCTGGTGACTCAAGGTGAGGAACCCATGGAGGCTGTGGGCTGCCGGAGACTGCTGCCTGAAGACTTGCGCCAAGCTGCGGACTGCTGGAGACTGGCTCGAGACTGGCTAAACTGGTTGAAGGGGTACCAGGTATTGGAACTATGATGTGAAGGGCTGCGAAGGCCCTAAGTGATTCCTGACCGTGGCGGAGGTTCAGATCTGGAGCTCAAGTTGCCAATAGTTTGGACTGAACTCTGTGCGGTTGTGGAAGCAATGAAGGTGAATCTACAGAGACTCGGTGACTCTGTGGGGGACTCTCTTTTGCTTCTCTTTCTCTGGCTGTAAGAGGTGCTTAAGGCAATTTCTGCCAATGGTGAATCTGTCTGCCTTACAGCAGGCAAGAGCAATTTCACGGAATATTACAATGACAATAAATTCAATCTTGAATCTTGAATGTCCTTGTCATTATTTATCTCTGAACAGCCATCATTGAAACAAATTTTCTGCTTATTATCAGATTTCTATTTGTGAGAACTTGTGTAAATTGTTATATTTGCTATATAACAACATGTATTACATTTCACAGTACCTCATATGCAATCACATCCTTTAGGAATTTCCTCCAGAAGTTGTCAAAGACATTATGTAAAGTCTTCATCTTTCTTTCAGTTTGCAACATCATCTCTTCAACAACAACCTTGCGCTTAATTTCAGCAAGACCAAAGAGCTTATTGTGGACTTTAGAAAGGGGAGGCCAAGACCTGTCTTCATTGACAAGATGGTGGTGGAGAGGGTTAGTTTCTTTTTGCTCCTACATATTAGAAGGCCTCTCCCAGAGCCAGCACATTGAGGCAAACATGAAGAAAGCTGATCAATGCCTATGCATTACAAGAATTCTGAAGAGATTTGGCATGTCCTCGAATACTTATTCCACTTCTACAGGTGCACTGTGGAAAGTAAATGGACTTGTTACATCATGGTCTGGTTGGAAATTCAAGTGCCTAGTAATGCAGAACCTTCATCTTCCCATCCATTAACATCTACCGAGGTGCTGCCTCAAGAAGAGAGCTTACATCATAAAGGATGAACATCAACCTGGCAGTTCACTGCCCCCCTTCAAGCAAAATATCCATAACTCTGAGATCTAGCATATCTATATTCAGAAACAGGTTTTTGTCCAACAGCTATCAGGCTCTTGAACCTCTCCAAACTACACTAAATGAACTACTGAAGGACTACCAAATGCACTACTGATATCACTTTTTTATTTCTTGCACTAACTGTAACTGAATATTTATTTATCTATCCTTTCATATTTATGATCTCTTTTTTTATTTTGTTGGTATATTATGGTAATTAAAATAATGCTAGCAGGTGAACCTTGTGTAGGAGTTTTGGGGCATCTGTACATTGTATTATGTACATGACAAGAAAGTTTAATCTCATCTCATCATCTCTTTCCATTTGGAGGCATGCAGTGCAAGTATTGTTATTATCTAAATTGGCAACCTTTTCCAAAAGTTGATGACCTTCTCCAAAAGAAAAACTCTTTGACATTAAACCGAGCTTAAAAGCATATATATTTACTGCCCTGACTGAGTTATTTGCAAAGCATTTATATCATGAAAATTATGTCAACTTATTTTGTAGCAAGCCTAATAATGAGAAAGATTAGAGTTTCTGAATGCAAAGGATGATTTTTACATAATATTTATCTCAAAAGGATGACATTGGGGAGCAAAGCTACTTTCACATTTCCATATGGTCTTTGTCTTTTCTTTTAATGGACTTACAGTACAATTGACAATCACAGCAAAGAAATAATTCTTCTCCAGATGTTCCAAAAAATTACAATTTTTCTTTCAACTTATAGGATATTTTATTTGCTGTTTTTGTTCCCATGAAAGGGATTGAAATGAAGTCAATGCTGGAGAAATGTTAGAGGACTTCCATGAGATCTGGGATGATCTATCGATGTTAGGTCACATAGCATGAGACTTTTACATGATCATGCAAAGGTAGGTGAGTATAACTAATTGAATTCCATTTGAAGTATTGTTTTTTTTAAGATATATTTTGAGCCAGTGGTTTTGCAAAAGTTATCATGATCAATGCAGGAATGGTGCCTCAAATATTTATTAAAAAACAGTTTTAATGGACCTTAAATGTTGTGCTTCAGAGAACTTAAAGTGCAAAATGCTTTCTTCTGTATCAATTCAGCCAGAAGAGTCGTGTCAGTGGAAGAAAAAGAATTGTCAATGTTTCATGTTGTAATCCTTCAGCAAGACTGAAAGTATAGAGGTGAAATAATGAGGACAGGGTGGGAGGGGTTGGACAAGAACCATTAGAGGATTGGTGAACCAGGGAAGGTTGAAGGATAATGGAGAAATATGGAGGTAGAGCCAGTTGATTGGCAGGTGTCAGTCAAAGGAAGAGAGAGGCAAGGGAATAAAAAAAAACAGGTTATATGAATTCAGATGAGTCATTTAGACATGGCTAGAAGGTATTGAGGTTCCTGTGTCTACAGATTCTGGATTATTTAAATAGTTTTATTTAAAAAAAAATATTTGATTCTGTAGTTTGTTTTTCCTTAGTAGATACAATAGAGGCAAGTATTAGCTCTGGTATACTTCTATACCCTGATGATATCCTGGTTAGTGGACTAAAAGAGTACTATTCATTGCCCCTTCTGTAAGCAGGTGGCAGGGAAATTGGGAGAGAGAAATTGATGGACATATGAAGGAAAATAGATTGATGGGATTGATCTGAGAAACAACACAGATTCAATGGGCATAATGGCTTTCTCCTCTTCTGTATGGAAATCTAAAAAATGCAAGTAAACTCAGAAAGAAAAATGTTTATTGCCTGTTAAATTTGGAAATTAAACTCATCATTTGTTTTAAAAGAGAGCTCTGTACAACCATATATCTAGCCAATTATCCTTATTATGTCATTACCTGTTTCTTTCTTAGTTTATCATTGATGCCATTGGTTGAAGTACACAAAATAACACGAGTGTGTAATTTAGAATAAAATAATCATGAATACTGATAAAAATCATATTTCTAATCTGTGGTCATTCATGTTGGTCTTTTACAACTTACTAATAAAGAACTAAATTTGATTGTTGAGGTAAACATACCTTCTGATAAGTATCAGTAAATGCATAAGTTCAATATAAGTAATCTTGATGCATTATATTCTCATAATTCCTGCATTTTTTTAATGTTTGGAACCTAAGTCCTTCAGAGAGTGGCAACACCAACATGAATTAAGATGGACCAAAGGACTTGTTTTCATTCCATAAGAATCCATGATAGATCATTTATTCTTCTGGAATCAGTGTGATTCCTTCACTGGCTCTCTTCCAGAGAAGGTGGGACCTGCTCCAATGGGACAGTTTGTATCTGAACTGGAGGGGCACTAATAGGCACATGAGAAGGTTTGCTTGTGCTGCTTCGGTGGGTTAAAACTATATTTGCAGGGGGACGGGAACCAGAGTGCCAGAGCAGATAGAGGAGCAGAGGAGGGAGAAGATAATGTGAAAATTACATGCACCATTAGAAGTCAATGAGTTATATGTGTTGGAAATTTTCTAAAGTGCATCTATTTCAATGCAAGGAGTACTGTAGGAAAGGAAGATGAGCATAGGGCATGGATTGGCATGTGGAATTATGACATTGTGGCCACGAGTGAAACTAGGTTGCAGAGACTGGCAGCTCAATATTCCAGGCTTCCGTTGCTTTAGATGAGAT
The DNA here is from genome assembly GCF_036971445.1 of Narcine bancroftii. Lineage (NCBI taxonomy): Eukaryota > Metazoa > Chordata > Chondrichthyes > Torpediniformes > Narcinidae > Narcine > Narcine bancroftii. Next base: position 149,947,367 of record NC_091471.1, read on the forward strand.
AGAAAGGGTGGGGGGGGGGGGAGGGGGATGAAAGTGGAAGGAGTGACATTGCTCATCAGGGAAGATATCATAGCTGTGATCAGACAGGAGAGACCAGAGGGCTTGTCTACTGAGGCTATATGAATGGAGCCTAGGAATGGGAAAGGTAATGACCACATCCATGGTATTGTATTATAGACTGACCAATAGTCAACAAGAATTGGAGGAGCAAATCTGTAGAGAGGTAGCAGACAGCTGCAGGAAATGTAAGGCTTTGATAGTATGAGATTTTAATTTTCCACATATTGACTGGGACTCCTATACTGTAAAAGAGCTGGTTGACTTGAAATTTGTCAAATGCGTTCAGGAAAGTTTTCTAAATTAAAATAAAGAGGTAACATCATGCTATTAATTTCTGGTTGATTATGGAGAAGGAGAAGTCTGTGGCTTTGGTTGAAATTCTAAATTGCAGAAAGGATCTAGAATGTGTGGATTGGGCTAAGTTCTTTTCGGTCAAGGATGTGTGAGGTAAATGGAGGCCCTTCAAAGTTTGAGAGTATAGAGTTTGTATGTTCCTGTCAGGATTAAAGGCAAGTATAGGGAACCTTGGTTTTTTGAAGGATATTAGGGATCTGGTTCAGAAGATTTTTCTAAAAAAATTGGATAAATGAGGATATCTGAAACAAATCAGAAATTTTCATTTGTCTGAATTTTTTTTTCAGAGCCAAACTGACTTTAGAGGTTGAATTTTTTTTTTAACTTGACATGAAATTAGAATGACAATTGTCCTTGTTTCAGGCAACTCCCTCTGCACGGTGGAGCTCCCAAAGCCAACTCTGAACTCTCCTCTCGGCCTACTACCATGCCCACACACTGGATTCCCCTAGACCTAAGTGAGGATGCAGAGTCAGGACTCAGGTGTCGGGACTTCCATTGACTGCCGAGATAGGAGCCCATCAACTCACCAGTGAGTATTCCATTGGCCTGAGAAGCCTTCCTGGGCATCAGCGGCAGTGGTGGGGCTGTGTCGGGGATTGGTGGTGGTGCGTGGGAGGTCTCAGAAATTGGCAGCGGCATTGCAGCCAGCATTCTTTGGTGAGAATTAAACGTTATTTTAATGCCTAAAAAGCCTTCTTGTTTGTTGTTGTTTAAATATTGATACAAGTGATTTATTGATGTTACTGGGTTGTTGTTTTTTTTTTAAATGACCTGATATCCAAAGAAAACTTTATCCAGCTTAGGCCATCTCCCAACCATGTCAGATAATTAGAGTTCTACTGTACTTGAGGAGTATAAAATGCAAGAAAAACCTCAAGAAAGAATTCCAGAAGGTTAAAAGAAGACATGAGGTTGGTTTGGCAGACAATGTGAAGGGCATTCCTAAGGATTTCTACAGGTATATTAAGAGCAAAAGGAGAGCAAGGGACATGTTATAGAATGACCTTTTGGACTGTGGACTAATATCATAAAGAATGGAATTCTACTGGGAACTCTGTGTGACTTGCTATGCAGACAGAGAGCGAATGGAAAGTTCAGAACAGCAGTTGGACAGCATTTGGGGCAGCAGAACTGTAGTTGGAGTGGCAGAGACCAACTGGAGAGCCTTGTGAAAGCGACATGCCTTGTTAATGAAGGGTTAAGAACTGAAGGAAGTCATCTAAGGATTTGTTGATTTATGCTTTAGGTGCCATAACCAAGTTGGCTCCTTCTTGCACTCATATTTAGTTATGTGAATCCTTTTCTGGAATAGAATTAAATAACTTTTAGAAGTTTTGTTTAAATTTAAAAATTTGCTTCATCCTATAGTATTTCTATTGGGTTACATTAAGAAATTGATTTTGGAATTAAAAATTAGATAAGTCTCAAATTGTTTTTTTAGTCATTCGCATTAGCTGTGGCTAGAAAATGTTTGGCAATTACTTGGAAAAATTAGACTGATTTGAGTATTATTCAATGGTGGCATCCAGAAATGAGGTCTTGTATTCTGTTGGAAAAGAATGTCTAATTTACATAATAAATATTTTTATTAAAGTTTGGAGCCCATATATGAGATATATAGGATTGAATTTGTAACAGTTTTTTTCCCCACACAATTACTGGGGCTGCACTAAACCATGGCAATAGTTGAAGGTTGTTATGTAAGTTGATCTCCTCTTCTATTCTCTTTCTTCTTTTGGGGGGGATAGTTTAGAGGGGGGTTGGGAGGGGTGGGGAGTTAGGGTTGGGGTGGGGGATTATATGGGATAAAATATTATGTATTGACTTGCATTTTTATTGTATGACTTATTTTGATTAATAAATAAAATTTGCAAAATAAAAAGAAAAAAGGACTTGTAAGCTTACAGCAACACATCTCTCTCTCTAACATTCAATATGACACCCTTTCGTTATTTGGTAAAAAAAAAATTGAGACATTGAGCTTTGAGATTGAATTCTGTGGACTGTGTTTTTGGACTGACTTACTTGAACTAACTGACCTGGGTATTTTTGTGTGGATTTTTTTCCTTTTGAATATAGGGCACAGACTGTAATGATCTGGGTTTTCTTTTACATGCACACTGTTTATAAAGATATTATATCTGTATATTTGTTAAAGATACTTAGCATGGGGTTAATTTGGTTAAGACATTATATTGTTAATAGTCATTAATAAATTTAGCGTTAAAATTTAGCCCTTTATAAGGTGTAACAGACAAAATTGGTCCACTTGTAGATCAGAGTGGTCAGCTTTGTAAGGAGCCAAAAGAGATGGGGAGATCTTTTTTTTCATCAGTATTCACTCAGGAAACAGGCACAGAGTCAACGTAAGTAAGGAAAAAAAACAAGCTGTGAGGTCATGGGACCTATACAGATTAAAGAGGAGAGAGCGCATGCTGTCTTAAAGCAAATAAGGGTGGATAAATCCCCAGGGCCTGACAAGATATTCCCTTGGATCTTGATGAAGGCTAATGTAGAGATTGCAGGGGCTCTGGCAGAAATATTTAAAATGTTCTTAGCCATGGGTGAGGTGCTGGAGGATTAAAAGTAACTCACATTGATCCATTATTTTAAAAAAGCTCCAAAAGTCACCTTGAAAATTATAGGCCAGTGAGTCACCCATAAATAAAGTATTAGAAGGTGTTCCAAGAGATAGGATATACAAGTATTTTTATAGCTCGAAACTGATTTGGGATAGTCAACATGGCTTTGTGCATGGTAGGTGGTGTTTAACCAATCTTGTAGAGTTTTACGAGGGGGTTACCAGGAATAACACCATCTACAAATTTGAAGACCATACCATGGTTGTGGGTTGTATAAAGGAAGGAGATGAGTCAGTATAAAGTACGGAGATTGAAAACCTAGCTGAATGGTGCACCAATAACAATTTTATACTCATTGTCACTAAAACTAAGGAGCTAATTGTTGACATCAGGGAAGAAAAGGCAGAGATATACAATCCAGTGATCATTGAGGGATGAGAGGTGCTGAGGGTGAGCACATTTAAGTTCTTTGGAGTCACTATCTCGGAGGATCTTTCCTGGACCCAACAAGCCAATGGCATCACAAAGAAAGCATGTCTTCTCACTCCAAAAAATAAAATGCAGGAGCATCCATCAGTGGTAATTAGAAAAGGTATTGTGACACATGGTAAGAAGGAGCATATGGGAGTAAAAAAAAATTGAGAAGATATAAATTGCAGATTAGAAGGACAAGAACTTACAGCCCTCAGCATGTAAATCCATGGATCAAGATCACTTTAAAGGAAAGGTTACTGCAATTCATGCAGCATCTACGACTTGCAGGGAATGATCTAATATTGTGCAGTAAATGGTGGTTCAATTGACAAGGCCCACCATTTCCTACCCTGATGCTAACTTAAAGTTTCATGGGTGACAGTAAGTAACTAAACCTTATGAGGAGTGCACAACCATGAATGACAAGGGAGAAACAGTAAACATTTGCTCAATTCCTTCTCATCAAATGACAATATATGTAACTCAGGTGCTTTATTCGCAAAATTGTTTCCGTCTGTTGAGTGTCATATAAACGAATTTTGAGCTTTCACAGATGAATCTAAAATCTAATTACACCTGAGCACTCATCTGTCCATGTCAACACAATAAGTGAATGGAATGTCCTTGGAGTTCAATTTGAATGCTTTTTGTACACATCAGTACATTGATCTTGTAAATGGCATAAAGCCATCAGCTTTTTCCTGATAACATTCAAGCATAACAAAGCAATCTAATTATGAGCTTAATTTCTTAACCTGTCAAACATTTTTTTCCACATCCTAAAACATATAGCACAGAAATAAAAAACACACAATGGAAAAACATACAATTTGAGGTAATTTTGAAGAGAAAAGCCAAAAGTAGCCTTTTGGGGCAATCGCTGAAAGATATAATATTCTGCTGAAAAAAAAAATGAAGGATATAAATGCAGGAAAAGCTGAAGGTATTAACAAGCAAGTCAGCATCTCCTTCCTGTTCATCTCCTTCCCATTCATCCCTTTCCCTTTCATCTCCTTCCCTTTCATCTCTTTCACATTCATCCCCTTCCCTTTCATCTCCTTCCCTTTCATCTCCTTCCCGTTCATTTCCTTCCCTTTTATCACTTTCCCTTTCATCTCTTTCCATTTCATCTCCTTCCCTTTCATCTCTGTCCCTCTCATCTCCTTTACTTTCATCTCCATCCCTTTCATCTCTTTCCCTTTCATCTCCTTCCCTTTCATCTCCTTCCCTTTCCACAGTTGTTTCCCTTTCCCTTTCATCTCCTTCCCTTTCCACAGTTGTTTCCTTTTCCTTTTTATCTCTTTCCCTTTCCACAGTTGTTTCCCTTTCCCTTTCATCTCCTTCCCTTTCCACAGTTGTTTCCTTTTCCCTTTTATCTCTTTCCCTTTCCTCAGTTGTTTCCATTTCCCTTTCATCTCCTACCCTTTCCACTGTTATTTCCCTTTCCCTTTCATCTCCTTCCCTTTCCACAGTTGCTGCCTGATCTACTGTGTGTTTCCAACATTTTCAGGGTTTATTTTTTACTTTACACTTCCATCATCTTTTGGATTTAGAGGAAGAGGTAGTCACTTTAAAATGTAAAGAAAGAAAAAAATGTGTAATGAAGTGAATGGCGCTTGCACAAAGAGGTCAGAATTTGTGCCACCTGTGAGTGAGGAAACAGGTTTGGTAGGTCTCAAAGGCAAGAGAGCTCTGGACACACAGTTTTGGTAGTGAAGGATTTTATTTACAGAAGGCAAGTGTTGGAAATGGTAACAGATGAAATGCATGCATGAGCGTGCACACACACACACACACACACGCACGCACGCACGCACGCACGCACGCACGCACGCACGCACGCACGCACACACACACACACACACACACACACACACACACACACACACACACACACACACACACACACACACACACGCACGCACACGCACGCACAAATTGATATATACAATGATCAAGGAAACAGGTCTACGATGCCCCACCACCATTTGACTCTGTCCCTATGCTACAAGGGACACTAATTAAATGCTCCTAACCCTTTTAAACAGTGCACATCTTAACATAACATAACAATTACAGAACCCATACAGGCCATTAGGCCCTTCTAGTCCGCACCGAACCAAACACCCCTTTCTAGTCCCACCTCCCTGCACAATGCCCATACCCTCCATCTTCTTCTCATCCATATACCTGTCCAACCTTTTCTTAAATAATACAATTGACTCCGCCGCCACTATTTCTCCCGGAAGATCATTCCACACGGCTACCACTCTCTGAGTAAAGAAGTTCCCCCTCATGTTACCTCTAAACCTCTGCCCCTTAATTCTTAACTCATGTCCTCTTGTTTTAATCTTTCCTCCTCTTAACGGAAATAGTCTATCCACATCCACTCTGTCTATCCCTTTCATAATCTTAAATACTTCTATCAAATCCCCTCTCAACCTTCTACGCTCCAAGGAATAAAGACCTAATCTGTCCAATCTCTCCCTATACTCTAGATGCTTAAACCCAGGTAACATTCTGGTAAACCTTCTCTGCACTCTCTCCACTCTGTTTATATCCTTCCTATAATTAGGCGACCAGAACTGCACACAGAACTCCAAATTAGGCCGCACCAACGTCTTATACAATCTCAACATCACCTCCCAACTCCTATATTCCATGCAATGATTGATAAAGGCCAGCATACTAAAAGCCTTCTTCACCACCCTATTCACGTGAGTTTCTACCTTCAGGGAACGATGTACCGTCACTCCTAAATCTTTCTGCTCTTCTGTATTCCTCAATGCTCTCCCATTTACCACGTATGTCCTATTCTGATTCTTCTTACCAAAATGAAGCACCTCACACTTATCAGCATTAAATTCCATCTGCCATTTTTCAGCCCACTTTTCTAAGCAGCCCAAATCCCTCTGCAATCCTTGAAAACCTTCTTCATTATCCACTATTCCACCTATCTTAGTATCGACTACATATTTACTAATACAATTCACCACCCCATCATCTAGATCATTAATGTATATAACGAACAACAATGGGCCCAATACAGATCCTTGAGGCACACCACTGGTCACCGGCCTCCAACCTGACAGACAATTATCCACTACCACTCTCTGGCCTCTCCCTTTCAGCCAATGTTCAATCCATTTGACTATCTTAAAATTTATACCTAAAGACTGTACCTTCCTAACTAACCTTCCATGTGGTACCTTATCGAAGGCCTTACTGAAGTCCATATAGACAACATCCACTGCGCTACCCTCATCCACATTCCTAGTCACCTCTTCAAAAAATTCAATCAGATTGGTCAAACATGACCTTCCTCCCACAAATCCATGTTGAGTGCTCCTGATCAGACCCTGTCTATCCAGATGTTTATAAGTACTATCTCTAAGAATTTTCTCCATTAATTTACCTACCACAGACATCAAACTTACAGGCCGATAGTTGCCAGGCTTCCTCCTTGAACCCTTTTTAAATAACGGAACCACATGCGCAATGCGCCAATCCTCCGGCACTAGCCCCATATCTAATGACATTTGGAAAATTACCGCCAGAGCCTCTGCTATTTCCTCCTTCACTTCTCTCAATGTCCTGGGGAAGATCCCGTCTGGTCCCGGAGACTTATCCACCTTTATATTCTTCAAAAGCCTTAAAACTACACCTTTTGTAATCTCTATATTCCCCATATTTACCCAATTTGCTTTTTTTTATCTCACATCTCCCAATATCCTTCTCCTTAGTGAATACCGAAGAAAAGAAACTGTTCAATATCTCCCCCATTTCTCTAGGCTCCACACACAGTTTTCCGCTCTGATTTTCTAAGGGACCAATTTTGTCTCTAGCTTTCCTCTTACCATTAACATATTTGTAGAACTCTTTTGGATTAGTTTTCACCCTGCTTGCCATAGTTTTCTCGTACCTTCTTTCCTAATTCCTCTCTTAAGATTCCTCTTACATTCAATGTATCTTTCAAACATCTCCTTAACTCCATGCTTCTTATATCTAATGTACGCCTCCCTTATTCTTCGAACCAAGTTTCCAATATTCCTTGAAAACCACGGCTCTCTCTAACCTTTTGCCCCTCCTTTTAACCTAACAGGAACATAAAGCTTTTGCACTCTCAAAATCTGATCTTTAAAAGACTTCCATCTCTCTACTACATCCTGCCCATAAAACAAATTGTCCCAATGCACACCCTGCAAGTCCTTTCGCATCTCCTCAAATCTAGCTTTTCCCCAATCAAAAACCTCAATCCTTGGCCCTGATTTCTCTCTTTCCATAATGACATTGAAGCTGATGGCATTATGATCACTGGACCCGAAGTGCTCGCCAACACTAACCTCCGTCACTTGACCCATCCCATTTGCCAACAGTAGATCTAACACTGCTCCTTCTCTGGTCGGCACCTCTACATATTGTTGTAAAAAACTATCTTGCACACATTTCACAAACTCTAACCCATCCAGTCCTTTCACAGAATGTGTTTCCCAATCTATATGTGGAAAATTAAAATCTCCCATAATTACAACCCTGTGCTTATCACAAATATCTACTATCTCCCTACAGATTTGCTCCTCTAAATCTCGGTACCCTCCGGGTGGTCTATCAACCCTCCGGGTGGTGTAACCTCTCCTTTCCTACTCCTCAGTTCCACCCAAATAGCCTCCGTGGATGTGCCCTCTAATCTATCCTTCCTAGGCACCGCTGTAATATTTTCCCTGACAAGCAATGCAACCCCACCTCCTCTTGCCCCTCCGACTCAATCACACCTAAAATACGAAACCCAGGGATATTCAGTTGCCAATCACATCCCTCCTGCAACCATGACTCACTAATCGCTACCACATCATAATTCCAAGTATCAATCCACACCTTCAGCTCATCCACCTTTTTTACAATACAATACAATTCAAAATATATGAATTTCAGAGATTTCCCAATTCTTAATCCCTGTTTTCCCTCATCTTTAATAACAACATTATTTACTTTTCCTGCCAATTGCCCTTCATCTTCTTCCAGAGCATTTCCCTTCTCTATCACCTGACCATCCATATTCAAATATTTACTACAAACTTTCTTTGTTTGCATTCTAACCTTCTCCTTACTGCTCTGTACTATTTTATTCCCTCCCCCCAACCATTCTAGTTTAAAGGATCCTCAGTAGCCCTAGCAAATACCTCTGCCAGCATTCTGGTCCCCCTGGGATTTAAGTGTAACCTGTCCTTACTGTACAGGTCACATCTCCCCCAAAAAAGGTCCCAGTTATCCAGAAACTTAAAACCCTGCCCCTTACTCCACCCCTTCAGCCACGTGTTAATCCTCCACCTCATTCTATTTCTATTCACACTGTCACGTGGCACAGGGAGTAATCCAGAGATTACCCCCTTTGCGGTCCTTCTTTTTAACTCCCTACCTAACTGCCTGTACTCACTTTTTAGGACCTCTTCTCTAATTCTCCCTATGTCATTGGTACCTACATGTACCACGACCTCTGGCTCCTGTCCCTCACACTTTAGGATATCTGGGACACGAGCAGCAACATCCCGGACCCTGGCACCAGGGAGGCAAACCACCATCCGGTTCTCCTTGCTGCGTCCGCAGAATCCCCTATCCGTCCTCTTAACTATGGAGTCTCCTACCACAATTGCCCTCCTCTTCCTTTCCTTCCCTTTCTAAGCTACAGGGGCCGACCTCGTGCCGGAGGCACAGCCACTGTCACTCCCGCCAACCTTGATGTCCCCCTCAACAGTGCTCAAAGAGGCGTACTTATTGGTGAGGGTTACATTCACAGGGCTCGTCTCTGGCACCTTACGTTCTTTTGTCCCTCTCCTAACAGTTACCCACCTTTCATCCTCCCGTGGCCCTGGTGTGACCACCTGGCTGTAACTCCTGTCTATGACTACCTCTGTTTCCCTAACCAGCCTGAGGTCATCGAGCTGCAGCTCTAGTTCCCTAACACGGTCCCTGACAATCTGCAGCTCGACACACCTAGTGCAGATATGGACATCCGGGAGTCTGGAAGACTCCAGGACCTCCCACATCCGGCACTCCCGACAACACACAGCCTTAACAGTCATCCCTAACCCCAATGAATTAGTAATAAAGACTATCTTAGCTTTCTCTCCGCCTGCTTTCGCCGAAGCCTGATGAGCCAAAGCCTGGAAGTCCCACTCCTTCACTGAGCCTGATGAGCCAAAGCCTGGAAGTCCCACTCCTTCACTGAGCCTGGTTTCTCCATTACCCTTCCACATTTCTAGGCCTGGAGTGAAGCAGGGCGCTCCCAAGCTGGCAAAACGGGAGAACAATGAACACATGGCACCTTTGTAGTGCTGGAGGTCTCACCCAGATTGTTAGCAGGAGTTAATGGCTCAATGCCAGGAGGGCTAGTCCAATTACAACAGCCAATGGCCCAAGACCAAGTACAGGAATGCTGGGGAGTCTAGTCCAGGCAATTTTCATGCAGCCAATGGCAAGGTGTGCATTAATGGGTGGGGCAGAAACAAATCTTGATTGTCAGCTGATGTGTCCTCCGACTAGGTGGGGAACAGTGTTGTCACATGACAGCCACAACCCTTCCCAACAAACACTTGAAATGTCACTCCCTTCAGAACAGAGTTGAGACACCCCTTCTATATAATATCTAACACATATAAATTCGGCATTCATTTTCCATTTTGTGGCATGTTAGCCCTTCACTTGCCATAATCTAACCTTGTTCAGTGTAATATAAAGGTCTTTTCTTCTTGTGATGTACCAAATAACAAACAACTTCAAACACAATATTTTTCAACATATCTTCAGCAATTCTAGTATAGCTTAAGCAATGATAATATTTCAGCTTCAGGCAAGAAAATGAAACAAATAGTACTCCTTTTACTATTGATAATGATGGAGACCCAATAAAATCTTACCCAAGAATAATTAGTAAGAGTAAATATTAATTAACCTTAATTGTGGAGTCTAACTACATTAATTTATTCTTTGAATTCCCCTTTCAACTCTGCTCCTGTGAATTTAGAAGAAGCTTCACCTTCATTCTTACTTTAAAAATCGAAAGATTTATAATGTAGTTTCCTTTTCCTTTGTTGCCTGCCACATTGACCACTGCCAGTGGGCTGATATCGCCTCAAACCGTGCATCTTGGCGCCTCACAGTTCGGCGGGCAGCAACCTCCTTTGAAGAAGACCGCAGAGCCCACCTCACTGTCAAAAGACAAAGGAGGAAAAACCCAACACCCAACCCCAACCCACCAATTTTCCCTTGCAACCGCTGCAACCATATCTGCCTGTCCTGCATCGGACTTGTCAGCCACAAACGAGCCTGCAGCTGATGTGGACTTTACCCCTCCATAAATCTTTGTCCGCGAAGCCAAGCCAAAGAAGAAGATTCTCACTGAAGATTAGAATACTATTGTTTCAGTTTTTCATATAATCCATCTTAGATTTCAAAAATGTCTGATCAAAATATATCTTCAAGCCATGTTTTCTCAAATTACCTTACACTGACAGAACATTTTATTTTTTTTACTGTTTAATCATGATTCAACTGTAAAATTTTTACTTGCATTTATCTGCAACACAAAAGTAGAAAAAATATCATTACATTACCATGCATTTACACTTAACATGTTTTTTTGTGTTTGTTTTTGCCTTAAGTGGTATTTAAATAAGACAATGTAGCTAAACTCCCTATCAAACAATGCTAAAAAGGATGATAGTGGCCGACAAAATAAGATCTTTAACTTCCAAAAAAATGTTACATTTCTATTGTACATCTAATATTATTCCTTGGGTCCATCTCCACTAAATTCCATTGCACGTGAGGCTATATACAACAGAGCAGGTCTTTCAAGATTTACGTCCTTACCTTCACTTTGCTATGGTAGGGGCAGATTGTTCATGCATGGTTGAGAAAGCTTCAGGGTTGGAGCAAGCAGCTTTGGGGTATTAATTATTGTTGAAGGCTAGATGGGCTGAGTACTTGGATAGAGATACAATTTCAAGTTCAGGTTTGTTTATTGTCACTAAAGCTAGAGGACATAGGTTAAGTGTGAAAGAGGAAATAATTAAGAGGAAAATTAGGGGAAACTTACTCACTCAAAAGAGCCAGTAGAACTGGTGAGTGCAGGATTGATTTCAACATTTAGGAGCAATATAGATTAGTGCATGGATGGGTGGGGTATGGGGACTATGGTCTGGATTCAGGTTCAAGGGACAAAGCAGAATAATACTTCAGCATGAACTGGATAGACTGAAGTACCTGTTTCTCTGGTGTAGAGCTCTGTGGTTCCATAGTTTTGTTATACCAAGATCCAAGCAGATCTGTAGACTTCTCATAAATAGTGCAACAAATAAGAGACCAGGGTAAGGGTTTGGTGTGATTAGCTGGTGGATGAGGAAATTATATCTGATGTTTCAGTTTGAGAAGTGGTGTTGGGAGATGAGAATTTGAGGTCTGAGTTGATGATCTGAGGCTGAACCTCAACAACAGCTAAGTTTGAGACTTAATGTTTACTTATCAGCAACTGTTTCCCAGTTGAAGCCTACTCAGGAATTCCTTCTTTAGCTTGAAGAAACAAGCCGAACATTTGCAATTTTTTAATATATATAAAATAGATATATTTTAAACATTTATACATAAAGTATGGTAGCAAGTCATTTCAGCCTAGGAGTCCAAACCGCCCAATTTACACCCCATTAAGCTACACCCCATTACATTCTGAAGGGTGGGAGGAAACTGGACCCCCTGGAGAAAACCCATGCAGATACGGGGAGAATGTACAAGTGCCTGACAGACAGCGCAGGATTCAAACTCCAGTCTGGTCCTTATAGCTGGTGTTTAAAGACGTGTGCTAACTGCTACACCATCCATGCCAATTAAGGCCTACTTTTGCATGAATGCCTCATGCCATATTTTGAGATCTATTACGGGGTAGCATGGTGGTGAATACTCCTGCAGATGTCCATAGACCTTTAGTGCAATCAAGTGTCTGCAATATTCTGAAGGGAAATCACATGAAGGAACCCATAAAGATGCAGTTAAGACCAATTTGATGAGTTCTTCAATCAAACATTTTCAAGAAACTCACAGAAATAATATGACACAGTAAATATTAAGGAGGAGGTCATTTTACAAACCACACTTGAAATTCTTGCTGCCACTTCAATTTTGCAATCAATGCTACTAACTGCACATTTTACAGAGATTAATAAAGTTATTCATCATCAAAATGGTGCCAAGTAAGTGGGCACTGCTTTTCAATGGAAGTACACCACTCACTCCATCAGTAGAAGAGGTACCATTTGGATTAAATATGCATGCTGACAGACAAATGAATGCAAATCAATGGAAGGTTGCTGGAATATGCACTTTCCTCTTTGTGTTAAAGCCAGAAGCACCCAAGCAATGAAATTACTTCTCAGCATAACATGTTTGTGAAACAATATAATGACCCAAAGAAGAAGTTTTTTTCAGCTTACTGGATGACTTACCTTCCATTTCTAACCCTTGTACAAAGAATTAGCATCTTAGAATAGTACATGAGAAGAGCCATTCTGCCCTGTAATATTCACCAGCAGTTTTCAAGAACAATTTAGTGCAGTGGTTCTCAACCTTTTTCTTCCCACTCACATATCACTTTAAGTAATCCCTATGCCATCGGTGCTCTGTGATTAGTATATGAGTGGAAAGGGAAGGTTGAGAATCACTGCTCTAGACCCAGTTAATACTGAATTATTTTGCTTGAGAAAAATTGTCATTTGCCCATTTCCTTTGGCGTTCTGAAACCGTGCTCATAACGAGTCAATTAGGTACGATTAAAACAGTGGTTTTCAAACTTTTTCTTTCCATTCACATATCACCTAAGGCATAGGGATTACTTAAAGTGGTATGTGAGTGGAAATAAAAAAAACATTGAGAACCACTGATTTAGTGCCTCATGCTCTTAAATGGTAAGTCATTTAATTGGGGTAAAATTATTAATGTGTTGGTGAATTGTGGATATGCCTTATGATTTCTGATTCTTTTTTTTAATGATTGTTAACACACCACAACTGCTTTTTCTCCTTTTTTTCTGTTTTAAAATCAAATTAATAAAAATATTTTAAAAAGAAAAAAAAATGGCCAGTCATTCCAAAGGAAAAGATCTTGTAACTTTTGAACTACTGTTGCTCATTGCCAGACAGAGGAACCCCAAATGGTCTGCAATGCCTTTGGGAATTGATTGGGAGCATTCAGAATGCTGAAGAAGCTGGTCAAAAGATGTGAGAGTGCAAGGAGGTATGCAAGAGTATGATAACTTTGAAAAGTGTGTAATATTGCAAGGTGTTTTTAGTGGCACTTCCTTAGGTTACTGAAGATGGTCCATGTGGTAATATTGCTTCAACAAGCAGGCCAATATCGACAGCAGCTGGCAATTGTCTATTACCTCAGATTGTTGGTAGTGTAGCATTTCCTTCTTATTTCACAGCAAAACAGATAATTTTATCTGCATAAGTGACAACAGCGGGGTTTATACCCAAAGAGGTAAAAGTGCATTGTCAGGTCAAATTTTAACAGTTAGCAAGATTTTCCTGCTATTCTATGATGTTCCATGCCCTTGGTCAAGGTGAATCAATTGTCCAATCACGCGAGAAATAGCAGGGTAAGCTCAATAAACCTAAATAAATTATGTATTTTCAAGACCTAGAACCATGCCCTCACTTTCAGTTCTGCAGCAGGGTGCACTACTCAAGTTTATTTTTGCAGCCTCTAACAAAAAACTGGTCAAATCTGAGATATCTGAATGATCAATTTTTAATTCATTTTCCCAGAAGATATGAGGGAAGTGCAACACAAGTGATAACACAAATGGTAGGGAATGGTGAGGGAGCAAAGGTGGCTGATCATCTAACTAAATTGTTGGGAGACTGTGCAGCCAACCAATTTTGGATACTGTTAATTTCAGATCAAATTAGATGATCGAACTTTTCAGACATTCTATTTGTAGTGAATTCTCATTCATTTTCGAAGCAATTTGCATCCATCAATTTATTGCAGGTTAACATTAATAAAGATTTTTTTTGATGATGAAGCATCCCTCTGAGGAGTCTTTGAAGACTTCCTTACAGACTACACAAAAACACTCCCACCATTCTCTCAGTGAAGAAGTTCTCTTTCTCTGTTCCCCCTAAACTTTTTCCCTTTCACTCTTCACCCATGTTCTTTGGTTTGTATCTCACTTACCTTCAGTGGAAAAAGCCTATCTACATTTAATCTGACTATTCCCCTTATAATTTTAAAAACCTCTATCAAATCTCTCCTCATTCTGCCATGGTCCAGGGAATAAATTTCTAACTTGTTTAACCTTTCCCTGTAACTCAATTCCTGAAGTCCAGGCCACATCCTAGTAAATCTTCTCTGTACTCTTTCTATCTTATTGATATCTTTCCTGTAGAGAGGTGAACAAATCTGGACACAATCCTTCAAATATGGCCTCACCAGTGTCTTATACAACTTTAATATAGCATCACAGCTCCTGTACACAATACTTTGAGGTATGAAGGCCAATATGCCAAAAGCTCTCTTTACGACCCTATCCATCTGTGACACCACTTTCAGGGAATTGTGTATCTGTGTTTCGAGATGTTCACAATTCCTCCAATCTTAGTGTTTTTGGCAAGCTTGCTGATCCAACTTACCACTGTATCATGCAGATCATTGATATAGATAAGAAACAATGTTCCCAGCACAATCCCTAAGGCACACCACTAGTCACAGATCTCCATTCTGAGAAGGAATCATCCACCACTACTTTCTGCCTTCTCCCATCCAGCCATTATTGAATACAGTTCACTATACATCACCATGAATACCTAGCATCTGAACCTTCCTAACTAATCTCCCATGAGGGACTTTATGAAAGGTCTTACTAAAGTCCATGTAAACAACATCACAGCCTTTCCTTCATCAACTTTCCTGGTAACCTCCTTGAAAAATTCTACAAGATTGGTTAAATATGACCTACCACACACAAAGCCATGTTGACTATCCCTAATCAGTCAATAGCTAACCAAATAATTGTACTTCCGATCTCTTGGAATGCCTTCCAATAATTTACCTACTACTGATGTCAAGCTCACTGGCCTATAATTTCCAGGGTTACATTTGGAGACTTTTTAAACAACGGAACAACGCAAGTTACCCTCCAATCCTCCGGCACCACATCTGTAGATAAGGACATTTTAAACATTTCTTCCAGTGCTTTTGCCATTTCAATTCTCACCTCTCTCAAAGTCTGAGGCAGTATTTTGTCAGGTCCAGGGAATTATCCACACTTACTTGTTTTAAGACAGCAAGCACTTCCTCCTCTTTAATCTGTATAGGTTCCATGACTTCACTGGTTGTTTTCTTTACATCTGGTGACCTCTGATCCATTTTCCTGAGTGAACACGGATGAAAAGGTAAAAACATTTAAAACCTCTTCCATATCTGTTGGCTCCATACAAAGTTGACCACTCTGATCTTCAAGGTGACTAATTTTGTCCCTTACAATCATTTTGCTCTTAATATACCTGTAGAAACCCTTAAGATTTTTCTTCACATTGTCAGCAAAAGAACCTCATGTCTTCGTTAAATCTTCCTGATTTCTTTCTTAAGGTTTTTTTCATTTATTTTTATAATTCTCAAGTACCTCATTTGCTCCATTGCCTATGCCTACACCTCTCTCTTCTTCTGAACAAGATCTCCAATATCCTCGAAAATCAAGGTTCCTTCTAACCTTGCCTGTTATACTAAAAGGAACATACAAACTCTGTAATCTCAAAATTTCACCTTTAAAGCCCTTGTGTGGTTTCAACTTGAATAGAAATCTCTTCACCTTGGCTGCAACTATGCAGGAGACTAGTTCATCAGGGGGACTTAGAGCTTTCTTTGGCATTATCCTATTCTTCTGATCAAACTGTGCATAGAAGGTGATCAGTCTGTCGGAAGGGAGGTGTCATTGTCCTTAATTCACAACATTGACTTTTGATCTGTTATTGTCCTGATCCCTTGCCACATGTGCCTCATGTTGCCGGTGAAATACAGCTGTCTGTGGATCTTCTGTGTGTACCCTCACTTTGCCTTCCAGATTGCATAGGAGAGTTCAGCCCTGACCTTAGTGCCATCCTACAGCCTGTCCTGAAGACAGCATCACGAGCTCTGAGAAGGGACTGGAGCCCTGCATTCAACCATGGTTTCTGGATAGCCCTGGTTGAGAAGCATTTGATCTAGGTGACATCCTCAATTCACTTGCTGATGTTGCCAGTCACTGAGCTGGTGTACTCCTCTATGCTTACATGACCATTGTAAGTGGCTGCATCTCTGAAACAGCTCCAGATTGTGGTCTCAAAGCAGCTTTGAGGCATTGCTGTAGCCCACTCACCTGTCACATCCAGTTCTCTCTGCGAACTGACCTAGTTTGCTTTACCAATTATCTGTATGCCAGAGTTAGCAAGACAGATATTTGACCTGAGTAACCAAATTGGGGGAAAAGTGGAGTCTTGTACACACTAAGGACATTGGTGCACACCCAATCCAGGGTGTTCTTTCCTCTGGTGGGGAAGTTCACATGCTGTTGAAACTGTGGTAAGAATGTTTTCAGGTTGATGTGATTGAAAACAACAGCAACAATCATGGAAAAGTCAGGATGAGAAGGTTGGGCTTCATAGATGGCACCATAAAACTCCTTCTCCTTCATGGCTTCACTCTCTTTAGCCGAAGGTGGAATGTAGACTGCGGCAATCAGCATGGCCAAGAACTCTGTGGGCAAATGGGAGGATCTGCATTTACCAAGCTACTCTATATCTGCTGAGCATAAGGTGTATGGGCCAAAAAGGGCCAAAAATGTGTAAAGAATTTACTCACCTTATTGAGTTGGAGCCCCCTTGGACCATGCATGGTCATTGAAGGAATATCAAGTTAGTTTCTACTTTTCACAGTCATCTTTCTAATGCGCATGCATGGAGCAAGGAACATGTGCTGTGCATTCTAGGTTGGGGTGCTGGTTGGAGCATGTGTGGTGGGGGAAGCACCGAAATCTGGAGTTTTAGATATCATATTAAACATGGCAGCAACATAGAGAAAGGGTGAATTAGATTGCAATAATTTTAGTTGACTAAAATGTCACTAATGTTACTCTATATTCAGGGAGAAGTTATTTATGAATATTTAATGTCATCATTAAAGAAGATGATTTCAAGTTTGTATGTTAAATAAAAGATTAAAATACATCTGGACTTATATTGTAACTATTTGAATACACGTCACTAATAAGTGTCTCACTTAGCCTTCACACGACTCTTTACTGGATTGAAGTTGCTATATTTAGTCAACTAAAGTGTATTGTTTGGAACAGAAAATTGAAGGTTAAAAGAAAGAAGAAACTCTCTGTGCTTTGGATTGATATTGAAAGTTATATGAGGGCTGTTTTAGAAATGCCTGGTATTGGGGGCTGTTTGTATCCACATCCATCCTCTATGAGTATCGGCCAGAGAGTGATTTAAAGTCTCTAATCTAACAGCAAAGTGTCTTATAATCAAGTTGGTGAATCCATTTTTGAAAATCAATAATATTATTGACGGATGTTGCTGTGGAAACTCATTTGTTAATAGCAGAACATCACAGCCTTTAGAAGTGGTAAGCTTAAGTCTGTGGACTCCTGTGTATTTGTGGAAAGTGTGAGCACTGTTTGCATTTTGCTGCTGCTTGTCTATTGGGGACTGTTTAATTGACTTATGTCACGTGTGCTTGAAGGACGGTGAAACAAGGTGAGTAAAAATGACTGAAGCAGCTGCTGACATTGCTATTAAGGAGCAACATATAAAAGACATGAAGTTTGCAGAACTTAGAGAAGAACTGAGCCATTGAAAATTAGATACAATTGGAAATAAATATGTTCTCATGGCAAGATTGAAGCTGGCAATAGAAGAATCCAAGTTTTCAGTTGATGGGAATGAAGACATTGCAAAATCATTGCAGAAGGCAATGAGTGAAAATGAAAACAGCAAAGTGGAAATAGCTGAATATGTGTCACCAAAAGATGATGAAGAAAAGTCTGAAGATGCAATGGATGTACTATTCGAATTGGATAAAGAGGCAAGTAAGAAGACAACAGACGACCTACAGGAAGAAATACAAGCAGGTGACAGTGTGTCAAATGTTGAAAGCAGGAGAAGCAAACAAATTTCTTCTGGTTCAAGCTCCAAAATTTCCTGTATAACATCTGCATGTACGAAGATTAAAGCTGAAATGGCAGCTCTTTTGCACAACAAAAATTGCTTTAGGATAGACATGTTTTACAAGAACAGGAGGACCAGCTAAAGAAGAGAAAGGGGCAGTATGAGCTGGAAGCAAACATTGCTATTACTAGGGCTAGAATAGAGGTATTAGAAGGTGCAATGATATATGGTGGGCAAAGTAAATTATCTAAAGTGTATGATGGTATAGAATCATATTTTAAGAAAGAGGTACAGGAAACTAAACCAATTATTAAAACAAATACCTTAGTACCACAGGTACATGTCCTGCAGATACAAGAACAAATCTTTCCACAGCATGATGTTATCAAGCCAGAGGTATCAGCCGCCAACAGACCTGTGGCTTGGGTTCAGTCAAATGCTGCATCTTCTTTGTTATTCAAGTCAAGCATCAGAAATATGGGTGAACCTACTCCAGTGAGGTTTCCAGAAATGATACCTGGTAAAAGAGGAGGTGAACAAGGAAACAAATGATCAACTATGAGAAGAAACAATGAAATAGCTGCATTGTTGATCCAGTTCCAGTCTCTAACTTCTTTGTCCAAGAAGGAGATTCAAACTTTTGATGGAGACTCACTTCAGTACCAAGCGTTCATGAAATTTTTTTAGATGAAATATTGAGAACAAGTATCCAGACCCTGAAGATTGTCTTTATTATTTGGAAATGTACACAGAAGGATGGCCAAAGGAATGTGTAAAGAGTTGTCAAGATATATATTTGGATAGAGGATTTGAAAGAGCTAAGTATTTACTAGAGAAGAATTTTGGTAACAAATATTGATTTGCTTTAGCGTATATAGATAAGGCTCTTAAATGGTCATCAATAAAACTGAATGATGCAAAGACTCGACAAGAATACACTCTTTTTATAAGAAGATGTTGAAATGCCATGGCAGATATCAACAATATTCCTGATCTTGATGTGCCTGGTAATATGAAACTCATCTTGGATAAATTACCCTACCTGATATAGGATAAATGGAGAAGAATGGCTTGAGATTTCCAGGAAAATTACAATTAAAGAGCTACCTTGAAGCACTTTGTGGATTTCCTTGAAGGTCAGGTGGACCTGGAAACAGATCCATATATGGAAACACCAGAGACATTTCAATGGGGAACAAAGATGTAAAGAGGACCAACGTAAAGTCTAGTCCAAAAATGAAAAGAAGTACTTTTTCTACTAATATATCAATTATAAATAAGGATAAAAGATTAAGTAACTGAGGAAAAGAAGATTTTTCCTATTGAGAAGAGTTGGTTTGTTCTATAAAGGTGGACACGCTACGGAAATGTTTTAATGGTTGGAAAAGAAGGAATACAAAGAGAAAATCGCTTTTTTTAAAAAAGGAAAATGGAATATTTTTTGACCATTTGTGTAAAGGGCACATTAGTGAAAACTGGAAGAAGCAATTTAGTTGTAACATATGCAATTTAAAGCATCCTAAATATTGAATATCTATCAAAGGTATGGGGAATTGGAAAAGGAGAAAACAGAAACTAAGGAAACATTAGAAAATTGTGTTATAGCCTTGATTCAGACAAGTGGTCTTATGGGACCAGTGCTGATACTGCAAATTCTCAATTGTGCCTATATAAGTCAAGAGCAAGAATGGGAATGTAATAATATGCACCAATACATTTCCTGACCCAGGCAGAACTGCATCATTTTGCATGGTGGGACTGATGAACAAAATTAATCTTCAAGGAAGAAAGTCGAAAATTATGTTGAAGACCATTGGACAAGAAAAAGTAATTGAAACCATCATTGTTTCAGACTTGCAGTTTGCTGGATGCATGATGACAAATGTTGTCATCTTCCAAATTTATACACTCAGAAGATTATGCCTGTTCATGAAGGAAATATTCCACATCAAAATTATCTCCATCAGTTGTCTTATTTGTGGAAGGTTTATCTACCAAAAATTAATTCTGAGGCAGAGATGCTGATTGGTTCAGATGTACCAAAGGCTTTGGAAACACCAGATGTCGTATGAAGTAGGGGAGATGGACCTTGTGCTGTTAAAACTAGGTTTGGATGGACAGTTAATGGACCTTTACAAGGAAATAATTATATTGCTCAAGAACAATTGAAGACAAGTGTCAACAGGATTTCAGTTGTGAAAGTTGATAAGTTATGGGAACAGCAAAAGGTGATAAATAGAAAAAAATTCATATCTGAAGAAAAGAAACCAGATCAATGTGAAAATAAATCAAAGGTATCTAGAACAATATTGAAGGAATTATTTTCATCAGAAATGGATGAACATGAAGTATTAGAAGATGTTGCAAATACTGCTGGTGAATATTCCTGTGTAATTGAATTAGAGGCAGGACTGAAATCAAAGACAGAAAACAAATTTGTAAGTTGTTTTTGCATCTCAGAGATTACAGCAGACAAAGGTAATGAAGAATTCTCACAACATGCTGCAAAACTGGTGAACGCATAAAATTGCACTGATGGAATAAAGGAACATGTAACTGGCAATTTGGAAAAATTGCATTCAGAGAACAAATGCTGAAAAGGGGCTTGGATATATTAGATAATAATGAAAACAGTGAAAAGAAAGATGTTAACTTTGTAATTGAAACCAAAACCGGATTTCAAAAGAATGAAAATGAATCCAATGATTCTTCAATTTCAAAAGTGACTGAGGGAAAGATCCAGCGAGAGATTCGCAAAAATAAAGATTTAATTGTAAATAAAATTCACAAGGTCAGAAATCGAAAGAAAATAATAACTGCTGAAGAAATGAATACAGTTATTGAGGAAAGAGATTCAGCATTATCAAAATGTAAAAGGTTGGAGGAAGAATTTTATCTTTTGAAAGAGAACAATTCATTGGTTAATAAAAGAAAACAGTTGACTACAGAAAACAAGCAAAAATAATCAATTACTAATAATGTAGATAGAAAGAGAAATTGCATTTCAACAATGCAATAATGTCATTCGAATCTTATTTATAACCAACTGCAGAAAAGAAGAAAAAAAATGAGGAAAATCTATTGCAGGGAATGTTAAAGAGACTCATTCATTGAAATCGAGAGAAACAAATCAATTTTCAATATTTGGTGTTGAGTTCAAATTCTTCCTATAAGAAGCAGAATGTTGAAGAAAGGAAGAAAGTCAAACGTCATGCCCAAGAAGTACCTCATGTTAACTCAAAGGGAAAAGCTGTATCTATTTTTATTCTGAGAAAAAAAAAATTGAGGTTTACTAATTGACATTTTAACTCAAAGATTCTGATGACAGAGGAACTTTTATAAGTACAAACTAACTTTATTTTGTTGTTTACATACTTTAAGGTTACAGAATTTATTGTTCCAGAGTGGTGGTTAGAATCATTCTTGTTCAAGGCTACGTGCTGGTAACAACTGGCCTTACGATGAAAGATTTGTATAAAGTTTGAATGTTACATGTTTTATAGGTTATTTGTATTGTTGTGTACTTATTATTTAAGACATTGTGTCTCATTATAATAATTAGGGGCTGGTATAGTAGGGGGATAAAAGGGCTAAAAATGTATAAAGAATTTACTTACATTGATAAGTTGGTGTCCTGTTGGTCCCTGCATGGTTGCCGGAGGCATCTTGAGTTGGATTTTACTTTTTGTGGCCATCTTTGATATGCGCATGCACAGTTCCAGGAGCATGTGCTGTGCATTCTAGGTTGGAGTGCTGATTGGAGCAAGTGCAGTGGGGCAACGCGCGAATCTGGAGTTTTAGATATAATATTAAACATGGCAGCAACATAGAGAAAGGATGAGTGAAATGACCATAACATTTAACACTAACGTTACTCTGCATTCACGGAGCATCAGTGCAGATATTATTTATGAATATTTCATGTCAATGTTAAAGAAGATAATTTCAAGATTGCATGTTAAATAAAAGATTGAAACTAGTTGAAAACACATCACTAATAAATGTCTCACTTAGCCTTCATGTTACTATTTATTGGATAAAAGTCATCATATAAGGTCTTCACTACAGTGACATTGGTGCACCAGTTCTCGTTGATGTAAATGCACAGTCCCCCTCCTCGAGTCTTAACAGGAGCAGCAGAGTTTCTGTCTGCCTTGAAGGAGATAAGGCCATCCAACTGGATCACTAAATCTGGAATGGTGTCCTGGAGCCACATTTCTATAATCAACAGAGCCCAGCAGCCCCACAGTTCTCTGGTTCAGATGCATCCTCAGATAATCCTTTATCTTCTCCAATGATCTTACATTTGAGAGTAAGATCATCGGGAGTGTGGCTTTGATGACTTTAACTCTCAGTCTAACCTTGATGTTGGCCCATTTTCCATGCTTCTGCCTTCTCCAGTAGCACCTCTGATGGACACTCACACATAACAGTACTTGTAACTACAAAGTAACTTGGAGCCAACACACAAAATTCTGGAGATGCTCAATGGGTCTGGCACCACCCATGGAAATCAAAACACAGTCAGCTTTTCAGACCATAACCATTCATTGGGAATGGCAGAAAAAGGGCAAAATAAAAGCGTGGTGGGAAGGGGAGGAGCAATCAACAATCTGGAGAAGATTCCAACCAACAAAACAGCAAAAAAAAATCATAAATGCTATTTAATTCTCTGGAATTAGATGCTTGTCCTGAGGGAGGGGATCAGAAACATTATCGTTTATATAAGACGATGCCATCTAAGAGGTACAACAGGGGAATAAATACCATCCAAATATGAGTGAAAATAAATTTAAATGTTAATATTTAAATGACAATGTTGGTCATCTGATCATAGGATAGATAATATGGTTTATTTGAATGTACAACTGAGCAAGTGACAGGTGAACACAGGTGAGATGGGAAAGAAATGGGGAAAAAAAGTAAAAAGCTAGGAAGTGACAGCAGGAAGAGGTTGAAGGTGAAGGAAGAACCACCCTGAAAGAAGAGCAATTGATCATGGGGTGAAGGGAAGCAAATAGGGTGGTAGAGGAAAGAAGGAATGAGTGACAAGCAGATGGAGAGAGCTGGGTGAGGAAAGTGAAGCAAAAATGAAGAAGGAATAGGTTAGAGGGATCAGGGAAAGTAAATGGGGTGGGTAGCAGAAATTTGAAAAGTTGTGCTCTTGCTGTCTGGTTAGAGACTGCCAAAACAGCATAGAAAGTGTTCTCATTTGCATGTGGCCTCAACTTCGCAGCACAGTGGGCCATGGACAGACATGTCAACATGTGAATAGGAAGTGAATTAATGTGGATGGCCACCAGGAGATCCTGGTTATTGCGGTATTCAGAACAAAGGTGTACAATAAAGAGATCTCCCTGATTCCTGATGAAAGAGTATAGCCTAAAAATTAACTGTCTATGGCCTATCATGAATGCTCCATGACAGCTGATGTACTTCAGTATTTTGTGTGTTGTTCCAGTTTTCCAGCATCTGTAGTCTCTCTTAAGATGGTGTCTACAGCAACCATCATAAAAGTGAGATTTCAAAGATGCAGCAGTGGAGCTCAGAAAAACTTTTCATTGAAGAGATTAATGATAAGTACTTCAGACACAATCTCACAATCCAATTGTCAATTATTTGGCATTCAAAAACAATAATTGCACAATATTCCATCTTCAAGCATAATTGATTGCAGGTGCTTTTGGCAGTGTAGTAAACATTGCCAAATCTCCATAGTAACAATGAAGAATTGTAATATAAAACAAATTGAGGGTATCCCTGCAGCCGAGTTTATTCAGAATTATTTAGATTCTTTATTCAATTGGATGGATATTTAATTTCATTTGCTGCAATATTACAGTACACAGTTGTGTAGGATGATTTGTATAATAGCACCAATCTTTGGCTTGGCTTCGCGGACGAAGATTTATGGAGGGGGTAAAAAGTCCACGTCAGCTGCAGGCTCGTTTGTGGCTGACAAGTCCGATGCGGGACAGGCAGACACGGTTGCAGCGGTTGCAGGGGAAAGTTGGTTGGTTGGGGTTGGGTGTTGGGTTTTTCCTCCTTTGCCTTTAGCACCAATAATATTCTGAAATATCACCAAAAAGTATAATTTTTTTTTACCTGGCAAATCACAGTTAAATATGTCATCAAAAGTTTTAAGTTACATTTGCTTTTGTTTTATATTTACTGAGATAATGAGAAGCAGTAAAATGGTAGGAAAAGGGAACTATTTTTGACAAATCAGGTGGGACAGTTAGGAGGTAGAAGGAAGCGTGCATTTGATTTAGAAAGCAAAGAAGAGAAAGGGCTCATGAAAATTATATGGTAGCCAGGAAGCAACTTAAGAATGGACTTTTGAGAGCTCAAAGGGTGCAGAAGAAGGCCTTGGCAAGAAGGATCAAGGAGAACCTCAAGGAGTTCTATACGTACTTGAAGAAAGGACAGTTAAGGGAGGGCTGATTAAGGACAAAGGAGGCAACATGTACCTGAGAGTGGTGGAGGTGGGGAAGGTCCTAAATAAATACTTTGCTTCAGTACTCCCAGAGAAAAGAACCTTGATGAGGGTGAGGTCAGATAGAACAAGCTTGTGTGCTGCACTCTGTTGAGATTAGGAAAGAGGAAATGCTAAATCTTCTTTAAAAATATTAAGATTTATATCCCCAGAGCCAGACATGATATACCCCAGGTTACTGAGGGAAGGTAGGAAAGAGATAGCTGGGGGTGGGGGGGGGGGGGGGGCTGGTTGGCTATGATCATTGAATCATCCTAGCTACAGGGAAGTGTCAGAGGATTGCAGAATGACAAACATGCTCCCCTGCTTTAAAAAACAATAATAAGGAGAATCCTGGGAATTATAGACCAGTGAGTCTTCTTACATCAGTGGTGTGCAAACTATCAGACAGGATTATTAAGGATGGAACTTAAGGGCATTTGGAAAAGTACAGTCTGCTCAAGGATTGTTAGTATGGCCTTGTGAGGGGAAGGTCATTTTTCATGAGCCTAATTGATATTTTTGCAGAGGTAATAAAAGGAATTGATGAAGGTAGGTAGGAGATTTGGTCTTTATAGATTTTAGTAAAGCATTTGACAAGTTCCTGCATGAGAGACCCAGTGGATAAGTCATGAGGCATGGGATCCATGGAACCTTACTGTGTGGATTCTGAATTGGTTTGCCTGTAGTAAACAGAGAGTGGTAGTGGATGGAAAGTATATTTGCTGGAGGTCAGTGACTAGTGCAGGGATCTGTTCTGGGACCTCTTTTTTTTTGTGATTTTTATAAATGACCTTGTTGAAGAAACAAAAGGATGATCAGTATGCTTGCAAATGATATGAAGGTTGGAGAAGATGTGGATAGTGTTGAAGGTTGTTATAAGTTACAAAAGGATGCAAACAGGATGCAGAGTTGATAGGAAAAGTGGTAGATGGTGTTCAATCTGGATAAGTGTGAAGTTGTACATCTTGGAAGGTCAAACCTGAAGGTTGAGTACAGGGTTAATGGTTGGTTACCTAACAGTGTGGAGGAACAGAGGGACCTTAGAGTTCAAATCCTTATGTATCTCAAGGTTGCTACATGGGTTGATAGGATCATTAAGAAGGCTGATTGATGGGATGCTGAGCTTCATTAGTTGGGGATTAAATTGAGGAGTTAAGAAAATCTCTACAAATCTCTGGTGAGAGTGCAGAACGGTGTACAGTTCTGGTCACATCATTATAAGAAGGATGTGGAAGCTATCTCCGTAGCTTCTCCATAGGTGCAGAAGTAAGTTTCTAAGCTGTTGCCCGGATTGGAAAGTAAGTTTTATGGAGCAAACTTAGTAGAGTTAGGAGTTTTGTCTTTGGAAAGAAGAAGGATATGAAGTGACTTAATAGAGGTCTACGAGATTTCAGTGCCTTTTTCCACAGGTGGGAATAGCAAACACCAGAGGACATCTGTACAAAGTGAAGGGAGGAAAGTTTATGGGAGACAACAGGGATAAGTTATTTCACAAAAAGTTGTGGGTGTGTGGAATGCCTTGCCTGGGATGGTGGTGGAGGATAAAAAATGAGAGGCATTTAAGTGGAATAGTGGCACATGGATGTAAGGAAAAAAGAGGGATAAGAGATAGGAAGGGTCTAGTTATTTTTGGCAGGAATATATAGGTCATACATCATTAACTGTTGAAAGACTTGTACTGTATTGTATTGTTCTTTGTTCTAGTGTTTTGCCAGTGAAGACAGATTAGAACCTATTAGTAATTTTATTAGAACCAGGAAACATTGTGTCATGATTATTTTGCTTCTCATATTTTTTTCCATAAGAGCACATACTTTGAAAGATGTTAAAGTTACATCAAATACTCAACAATCAGAAAAGGATTTTGATCATCAACACTGCAAAAAATTATAAATTCCATGTTCTACACCAGAAACATCATCAGTTGTACAAGGTGATGCCTTCTAAGAAATTGGAAAGGTGATTAAATACCATCTGTATATGAGTGAAAATATATGTAAATATTAACATTTTTCTGCATGTAATGATTGTCTCTGAAAGTACAGCTTTGAACATTGTTGATGTTAATGGTAAGTTAATATGTTTGAATGAAATATTAAGTAAGTTTAGCTTGAAGATAAATAAATATCAAGATAACAAAGAGGATTAAAGATGAATAGCATGTGAGAGGTAAGGTCATATAACCTATACAAATTAAAGAGGAGGCAGTACTTGTTGTCTTAAAGCAATTAAGAGTATATAACTCCCCAGGGCTTGACAGGCTCTTTCCTTGGACCTTGAGGGAGGCTAGTGTAGAAATTGCAGGGGCTTTGAAAAATATTTAAAATGTCCTTGGCCATGGGTGTGGTGCCAGAGGATTGGAGGGTAGCTCATACTGTCCTGTTGTTTAAAAAAGGCTCCAAAAGTAACCCTTAAAATTATAGGCCAGTGAGCCTGATGTCAATACTAGGTAAATTATTGGAAAGTATTCTAAGAAATCAGATATACAATTATTTGGAGAAGCAGGAACTGATTAGAGATAGTCAACATGACTTATGCATGGTAGATCATGTTTAACCAATGTTACAGAGTTTTTGTTTTAGGTGGTTACTGGGTAAGTTAACAAAGGGAAGGCTGTGGATGTTGCATACATGGACTTTAGTCACACCTTTGACGGGGCCCCACATGGTAAGTTAAGTAGGTTAAAAAAATGGCAGATAGAATTTAATGCAGACAAGTGTGAGGTGTTGCATTTTGGAAGGATAAACCAAGTAGGACGTACACATTAAATGGTAGGGCATTGTGGAATGTGGTAGAACAGAGGGATCTAGGAATACAGACACATAATTCCCTAAAAGTTGTATCACATGTTGGCAGGATTGCAAATAAAGCTTTTTGCATATTTACCTTCATAAATCAAAGTATTGAGTGAAAGACCTGGGATGTTATTTTAAAAATTGTATAAGACATTGGTGAGACCAATTTTGAGGCATTTTGTGCAGTTTTGGTCACCTAACTGCAGGAAGGATATCAATAAGAAAGAAATAGTTCAGAAAAAAAAGATTTACTAGGATGTTGCCTGGATTTCAAGAACTGAGTTTTAAATGGGTTAGGACTTTATTCCCTGGAGTGTAGAAGAATAATAGAGGTGTTTAAAATTATAAGGGGGATAGACAGAGTAAATGTAGATAGGCTTTTTCCATTGAGAGTGGGTGAGATTCAAAGAAGAGGACATGGATTAAGGGTGAAAGAGGAAACGTTTATGGGGATCATGAGGGGAACCTCGTCACTCAGAAAGTGGTGGGAATGTGGAATGAGCTTCCAACTGAAATGGTAGATCTGGGCTCGATTTTAACATTTAAGGGAAACTTAGACAGGTATATAGCTGGGAGAAGTATGGAGGGCTATGGACTGTGTGCTGGTCAATGGGACTAGGCAAGAATAAGTTGTTCAACATAGACTAGAGGAGCCAAAGTGGCCTTTTTCTGTGCTGTAATTGTTCCATGGTTTTATGAATCAGTCAAATAATTCACAATGACAGAGGATTCTGAAATCAAGAAATTTAAAACTAATAGGTAAGAAGTTTAGAGTTTAAAAAGATAGAAAAAAATATTTGTTCTGGCAGGGCAGTCAAGAAATGGGTAGAAAAGCAATGGGAACAGGACCATTTAGAGGCTCTTCAAATCACAGCATAGTGGGTATCTTACAAAATCTCCTTCAACATGTTGTTTGAGTTTGGATCAATTAATATTGTTAAAAACAAAAAAATAGAGAGTTTAATCAGTAGGGTTATGAATTATATCATTACCATAATACTGGGGCAGAGACCCTAACCATAATACTGGGGCAGAGACCCTAACCATAATACTGGGGCAGAGACCCTAACCATAATACTGGGGCAGAGACCCTAACCATAATACTGGGACAGAGACCCTAACCATAATACTGGGGCAGAGACCCTAACCATAATACTGGGACAGAGACCCTAACCATAATACTGGGGCAGAGACCCTAACCATAATACTGGGGCAGAGACCCTAACCATAATATTGGGGAAGAGACCCTAACCATAATACTGGGGCAGAGACCCTAACCATAATACTGGGACAGAGACCCTAACCATAATACTGGGGCAGAGACCCTAACCATAATACTGGGGCAGAGACCCTAACCATAATACTGGGGCAGAGACCCTAACCATATTACTGGGGCAGAGACCCTAACCAACCACAAAAAAACGAAAATACTTGCATTTATTGTATTTTTTTCACCTTCGTCACACAATGTTTTGTGAAGGACACGAAAGGTGATATATGAATCATTTGAAGTAGATTTGTCACAGTATCATAAAAAATGCAGCCTAAATATTATAATCGGTGCAGGCAAAGTTCTTACAATTGCCAAGGATATATGAGTATGGGTCGTCATGGGATTAGGCCATTTGGTCCTTCAAGTCTGCTCTGCAATTCAATAATCATATCTCATATTTTCCTATGACATCAATTTCCGGCACAAATCCAACATTCTCTGATTGTCTTTGTATTTAAAATAATCAATTGAAATTGGCCTTGATAATATCTAGCAATTGAACTCCTCAACAGTTTTGGTGAGAGAATTCCAAAATTTCACTTGCTCTAGCTAAAAATATTTCTTCCCATGTAGTCAAGTCAAGTTTATTGTCATCTGATTGTACAAGTACAACCCGACAAAACAGTGTTCTCCAGTTCTTGCTGCAAAAACATTCAGAGTAATAAAATACCCATAATTCATGAAATGTCTTTTTCGCCACTGACAGGAATGGCCCAAGCACCTCTTCCAGTTTTTGCAGTCAGACTTACTGTCAGTGAGAGAGAAGCAAAAGAGGGTCCCCCTAGAGTCATTGACTGTCTATAGATTTTCCTCTGCAGCTACACAGAGTCCAGTCCAAACCATTGGCAACCAGAGCTCCAGATCTGAATCTTTGACGTGGTCAGGAACCCTGCAGTGCCCTTGGCACCTCCTTGCATCCTGGTTCCGATACCTGGTACCCCCTTCCAGCCAGTTCAAGCCTGTCTCCAGCAGTCCACAGCCTGCCATGAGTCACCCGATAGCAGTTTCCAGCAGCCCACAGCTTCCATAAGTTCCTTACCTTGAGTCACCAGCAACCCCCCGCCACTGGTCCCTCAGCCTCAGAACATCCTCACTGGTTCACTGCCATGGTCACTGACACCATGGGGCACCTCCTCTGCTTCTCTCAAACAGTTCGTGATCTTCCCATCTTCTGGTCCCCTGCTCCAGTCCTCCTCTTCCTTGGAATCTGCAGCCCTTGTGTTGACTGAGAATTAATAGGTCCGCCATCTTTGGCGGAGACCCGCAGTCACTGGATTTAACTAAAGCCACCATCAGCTCTTTCAATGGGCTGTTCAAGACCCATGTAGAGCTGTCAGCAGTCAACTGGGCAGCTGGACCCTGTGGGAGTGCTGCATCTCAGCTCCCTCACTCCCTGTGGGTTTGCACCAGCGGCAGTGCTGCCGCTACTGTGGATTCGGCAGCGCCACCGTCTTTGCATGCAGACATATAACCCAACACGTATACAGACAAATAATACATATGCAAAACTAGCATTTTAAATAAATAAATATTGTTTTGTACAAATGAGAGTCTCGGACAGTTAGTGTGAGCAGTTCATTTTGTCGTTCAGCATTCTCACTCCCTGTGGGAAGAAGCTGTTCCTCAGCCTGATGAATGTGGTTCTGATACTCCTGTATCTCTTCTCTGATGGGAGCAGCTGAAAGATGTGGCAGAGGTCCTCCATGATTTTGCACGCCCTCTTCAGACAATGATCCTGATAGATGGGTGGAATGAGACGCCAATGATCCTCTATGTCATTCTCATGGTCCTGTGGATATACCTCCAATCCATTTCTCTGCAGCAACCATACCACACTTGATAGAGCTCCTGTAGAAGGTTGACATAATGGTGGTCAGTAGCCTTGCTCACTTCAGTCTTCTTAGGAAATGCAGTCGCCTTCCTGACAAGTGATGGGATGTCGAGCGTCCATGATAGGTCACTAGTTAAGTGAACTTGCTGTTCTCTGCTCTCTTTATTTCAGAGTTTTTTATGTGTAGTGAAGGGTGTTCATTCCTGGTCCTCCTGAAGTCCACAATTATTTGATTAATCTTGTCCATGTTGAGACTCAGGTTGTTACTCTCGCGTCACTTCACGAGACTCTCCACCTCTTCTCTGTCATGTGATTTGTTGTTGTTGGTGAGTAGGCCAACTACTCTGTGTCATCTGTAAACATGATGATGCTGTTGGAGCTGGATCTGGTGATTAGTAACGTGAACATGAGTGGCTGAACACACGGCCCTGATATGAGCCAGTGCTCAATGTAATGGTGCTCAATATTCTGCTACCAACCTGGACAGACAGTCTTTCTGTTAGGAAGCCCAGGATCCAGTTACATAGAAGGGTGTTGAGTTCCAGCGAGGACAGCTTCTCCACCAGCCGGGTGTTTGAGGTATAATTTTCAATGTGGGCTAGAACCGAATGAAGCGACAAGGCTCTAGAATAGGCTGTGGAACGGATTCTTCTATAGGCAAATTGAAATTGATCCAGCATTCCTGGGAGATGAGCTTTGATGCATTCTATCACCAGTCGCTCAAAGCATTTCATAATGGTGGAGTCAGTGCCACAGGGCAGTAGTTATTGAGGCCTGTTATTGTCGTCCTTTTGGGTGATGGTGGCTATCTTGAACCCTATGGCAACTATGGACTGATGCAGTGAGTTGTTGGTGATGTCCATGAAGACCACCATCAATTGGTCTGTGCAATCCTTCAGTACCCAACCAGGTATGTTGCCCGGTTCCCCTGGTTTGGGTTCTCCTCACTTCAGCCATGACTATGTGGTGGGCCCATTCATCAGGGGGACACAGAGGTTTCTTTGGCATCATCCTCTTCTTCTCATCAAACAATGCATAGAAAGTGTTCAGTCTGTCTGGAAGGGAGGTGTATTGTTCTTAATTTGCAAGGTTGACTTGTTATCCATAATAGTCTTAATCCCTTGCCACATGTGCCGGTGTTGCACTGTCATCTGTGGATCTTCTGTGCGTACCCTCACTTTGCTTTCTGGATTGCACAGGAGAGTTCAGCTTTGGCTAATCTTAGTGCCATCCTATCCTCTGTCCTGAAGGCAGCATAATGAACTCTGAGAAGGGCCTGGACCTCTGCATCCAGTCATGGTTTCTGGTTTTCCCTGGTTGTGAAGCATTTGATCTCTGTGGCATCCTCAATGCACTTGCTGATGTAGCCAGTCACTGAGATAATGTACTCATCTATGCTTATATAACTTGTAGGTGGCCACCTTTCTAAAACAGCTCCAGTCCATGATCTCAAAGCAGTCTTGCAGTGCTACTGTCATCCCTTCACCCCTAGGCTACATCCTGATCTCGCTGCAAACTAACCTAGTTTGCTTTGCCAGCAGTATGTACGCCAGGGTTAGCAGGACAGATATGTGATCTAAGTAATCAAGATGGGGTGAAAAGTACAGCCTCGTATGCACCAGGAACATTGGGGTACATCTGATCCAGGCTGTTCTTTCCTTTGATGGTGAAGTTCACATGCTGTTGTAACTGTGGTAAGACTGTTTTCAGGTTGGTGTGATTGAAGTCACCAGGAACAATCATGTCATCATTAGGGTGGCATGTCTGGGCTTCACAGATGGCACCATAAAGATCCTTCATGGCTTCACCCTCATTAGCTGAAGGCAGAACGTAGACTGCTGCAAATAGCATGACCAAGAATTCCTTGAGCATTTAAAGCATCTGCATTTCACCAAGAGGTACTCTATCTTTGCTGAGTGGAAGGTCTTCACACAGAGACATTGATACACCAATTCTCATTGATATAAATGCACTGACCCCCTCCTTGAGTCTTGCCAGAAGCAGCAGTGTCTCTGTGTGCCCTGAATGAGATTAGGCCATCCAGCTTGATCACTGAGTCTGAAATGGTGCCCTGGAGCTACGTTTCTGTCATCATCAGAGCACGACAGCCCTGAAGTTCTCTCTGGTTCAGATGCTTCCTTAGGCAATCCATTTTCTTCTCCTGCGATCTTAGATTTGAGAGGAAGATTATCGGGAGAGCAGGTTTGAAGGGGGTTAATTCTCAGTCTATCCCTGATACTGGCCCATTTTCCATGCTTCTGCCTTCTCCAACAGTGCTTCCAATGGCCTCCCACATGTCTCCTGTGATCAGCTCTGTGGTTTGCAGCAGTCTGTGTTCCCTGTTCCAGTAGGTTTAAGGTAGTATCTCACTGGCGGAGATGTCCCCGCAACCAGCAGAGACTCGAGTCACCAGCAGGTCTCCACCTAGTTTCCAGGCCAGTGAGATAGGCCCTTTAAACCACACAGAATTGTACTAATCCAATCTGCTCATTTGTAATCCGGTTCACATTTTGTATTTTGACAAGATTTTCTCGATGGTAGATACAACATAGTGGATCAAGGATTTCACCGTTGTGAGGAGCCGAAGTGGCCGCTGCAACCTCGTGCACTGCCATCTTGGAGATAGTTTCTGAATGACCAACTTCTTTACATCTTTGCTTAACATGGATCAATGCACACTTAAACCATTCTGTCTAAATGTTTTCAGGTTACAATTCTGCATTCTTCACTCCAGTTTCCACTATGAGACAACATTGGAGGAGGAGAGGTATAATTCCTGTTGGAGGAATTCTAATACCTTGGCTTAGTGATTGAGTAACCTTGATTAATTCATACCACTCAGTGAAAATGGCTTAATTGCATCTGTTCTCTAAAATCCGTGAGAATTTTAATGCTTTAGTAAGACAATCTCTTATTCTTCCAAGTAAGAGAGAACATAGGTGAGGTCTATTAAATCCAGGTGGTAAATTATGTGGCGAAAGTAAATCTTTGGCAATATTCCAGGCACAGTCTCTAAATAATTTAATTTGGGAATCTCCACTTTTACAACAAATCCCAACATGCTGTTTGTCTTCCTGCTTGTTTGCAATACCAGTGTGTTAACTCTCAGTGATTTGTGTACAACCAAATCCAGGTCCACCTGAACAATGATACTTTTTACTCTATCAAAGTTCACAAAATACCCTGAAATATGATAGCACCAGATCAACTTATGTTCATAATGTTGAGTGAATGATAAGGATTGGACAGCATAGATGTCATAACTTCCTGATTTCTATGAAACTGTATCAAGTATATTTCAAGACAAGTGGCATGATGCCAAGACAGCAACCTCTCTCTCTCTCTCTCAATGTCAATAAGATGAAGGACATGATCACTGAGTTCAGGAGAGGAGGCAGAGACCACACCCCTGACAATATCAATGGTGCTGAAGTGGAAAGAATGAATGCTCTTAGAAATAAGCATCTCCAGTAACATGATCTGGGCCAAGTATGTGAATGCAAGAAAGCACAGCAAAGCCTCTCCTTTTAGGAAGACTAAGGAACGATCAGCCTGTCCTCTCCTTGTCCCTCAATAACTTCCGCAAGAGCACCATCAGAAGCATGCTTCCTGAATACATCACAGCAAGGTACAGGAACTGATATCCTGAAGGTCAGAAGAAGCAGGAGAAAGTAATGAGCACAGCTCAGAATATTGCACAAACCTCTACCCCCTCCATGCGCTTTATCTACATCTGCGGTTGCTTTGGAAAGGCAAACACTTTACTGAAGAACCCATCACAACCAGACACACTCTATTCTCCCCTTGGAGGATAGAATGTCAAAAAGAAAATTTAAGAATGTGAAAGAATGTGCCAACAGACTTAAGGATAGTTTCTGACCTGCAACCTTCAGGCTCCTGAATGAACCTCCAGCACTGCTCTCATGTTGCCTTGCTTCATACTAATTGATCTCTCTTTTGCTGTTTTCAATTCTATATACTATAATTGTGTTTTTGCTCTTCTACTTTATGTGGCTGAATGATGGTTAGAGTTGACCTATTAGACTCCTCATGGAAGAATTCTGCACCCTGTACATGATTTTATTTTTACAAATACCCTTGAAAAAGCAGATAGATCCTCTAAAAAATGGCATCTCTATTAATGCCTTCTGTGTTGCACCTCATCATAATCCGGTTAACTTTTGGAGCAAGCTTGCAAAACTATTCCACATTTTCTTCCCAAACAAAATGCAGTGTCACATAGGAGCATGGAAAATTATCGAAAGAGACCAAGGTTGATGGGTTGAAGTAATAAACCATTTTTCTGAATTGATTAACAAGAGAAACAACATGAAATCTGAAGGGAATCAGGGAAAATATAAAATAAGATTAAATTGACAGGTTTATATATCCGAAAGATTAAAAAATATTGGATAAATTAGGATATCTGAAACAATCATAAATCCTCATTTATCCAATTTA
Source organism: Narcine bancroftii (assembly GCF_036971445.1). Lineage (NCBI taxonomy): Eukaryota > Metazoa > Chordata > Chondrichthyes > Torpediniformes > Narcinidae > Narcine > Narcine bancroftii. The sequence goes on from NC_091471.1 coordinate 149,982,878, forward strand.
TTTTATCAGAGATGAACTGACCTCACAGGTCACTTAACATGAAATTAGAACAATGAGTGTCCTTGTTTCAGGTAACTCCCTCCCCGCTCTCTTCCTATTTCTTCTTTACCTTCCATTATTGTCTTTTTTCTCCATTTGTCCCTCTCAAACTGAGTGCCACTGTCTCCCAGCTGCAAGTGGTCAGAAGAATCCTTTGTCCCTGCGTCATCAAGGAGAATGGCATCCCAGGCAGGAGTGGGTCCTCGGGCTCAGTGGTGTTCCCTCCCCTTCCTTCCCTCCACTCCCCTTCCTCACCCCTTCAGTCCCTCTTCTCTCCTCCCTCCCTCTCCTCTTCCTTCCCTCTCTCCCTCTTCTGCACTCCGGAGTTCCCAAAGCTGACTCCAAACCATCCCCTCGGTCTATGACAGCACCTACACACTGGACTCCCTTGCGTAAATTTGCAGTAGGCCTAGGGGAGGTCTCGGAGTCAGGACTTGGGCATCCAGAGCGCCAGTGTCTGGGGAGACAGGAGCCCACCAACTCACCATCAGCCTGGGAAGTCTCTCTGGGGATCAATGGCAGCATGGGGACATGTTGGGGATCGGCAGCGGTAGTTGGGAGATTTTGATGATCAGCAGCGCTGGTTAAGACATGTGGGCCTGGCCTGCAGTTTTTTGTTAATAATTAAACATTGTTTTAATGGTTAAAAAGCCTTCTTCTTTGTTGTTGTTTAATCATTGATACAAGTGATTTGGTGTTGCTACTGGGATTTTTTTTAAATGAACATTTCTCCCGAAAAAAAAAGTTTATCCGACATAAGTCTGGACCTGACCATTTCAGATAATCAGAGTTGTACTGTGCACACACACACGCACACGCACACACATGCACACACCCGCACACACCCGCACACACCCGCACACACCCGCACACACGCACACACATGCACATGCACACACCCACACACACCCGCACACACCCGCACACACCCGCACACACGCACACACATGCACATGCACACACACGCACACGCACACGCACACACACATGCACACATACACACACGCACACACCCACACACACCCTCACACATGCACACACACACCCACACACCCACACACCCACACACAACCACACACCCACACACACACACACAATCACACACTCACACACACACACACCCACACACACCCACACACACCCACATACACACACACACGCGCGCACACACACACACCCACACACACACACACACACATGCACACACACACCCACACACCCACACACACACAACCACACACCCACATACCCACACACACACACACACCCACACACACATCCACACACACCCACATACACGTGCACGCACACACACCCGCACACACACACACGCACACACACACCCACACACACCCACACACATACACACACACCTCTTTTAACTTCTGATTGGGCAATGTCCAACTGCATATACATCTGTGGGCTGATGGGGTTATAATATAGTTCAGTCAGAAATCAAGATCAGAAAACATAAGAACGGATGTAGCGGCCGTGAGCAGGAACTGAAGAAGAGGCAAAGGAAAAGGAAACTGCAAAAGAAGATTAGGGGCGATAAATACAAAAGGACATGGCTTTAGGGTGAAAGGGTCTAAGTTTTAGTGGGAAAATTAAGGGGAACCTCTTCACTCAGAGTCATGGAAGTGTGGAATGAGCTGCCACCTGAGGTGGTAAATGCGGATGCACTCTTAAGTTTTAAGAATAAATTGGATAGATGCATGGATGGGAGAGGTCTTGAGAGTTATGCAAAGGGTGCAAGTCAGTGGGACTAGTGGAATGATGTTTTTGCCCAACTAGAAGGGCCAAATGACCTGTTTTCTGTGCTGTAGTTCTATGGTTCTAAGAATAAAGCCAAAAGAGTTTCTCTGTGAAGGGGTTAACCAAATTCCTTGCAGACCATAATAGCTTGCTGAAGAGTGCTGAAGAGATAGACTCAAACACTGAACACATTTCACTAATAGAGAGGAATGGTCATGCAGTGTTTGCTGCATATAAAGAAATGAAGAAAAGAATGCACACTAGGTAAACCACACTGGACATAAACCAGCATCTCTGCACAAAAACCCTCAGCCAGGTCCTTCAGGCATAACAGAGTGACAGTTCATTAATGGAATATTTTTGACCTGAAACTCTTCCAGTGGAACACTGGGGAAGTTGACAACAGAGATGTTGATTATCCTAATCCTCCTTGTTAAATTGTGTGGGCTAATAAAGTGTTTACATAAAAGTTTAAAAAGTGAAAAAATTAAAGTTTAATTTATCGTAAATTCAGTATCCCATATAGCTTTGCTAAGAATATATGGTAACATGGTGTTCGCACAATGTCCACATCACATAACACTCAGTTTCACAGAATGTATTGTGGATGTTAAGCAGCTTATACCTGTGTGTGTGTGTATGAATACACACACACACACACACACACACACACACACACACACACACACACACACACACACACACACACACACACACACACACACACACACACACACACACACAATAAAATATTTTAAAATTTTGCTTAATGATAAAACACAATACACAATAGAAGCTGATTCCGGTCATTATAACCCAGGCTATCCAATTACACTCAATTATCTTACCAACCTGTACAATTTTGGATGGTGGGAAAAAAACAGAGCATCTGGGAAAATCCAGGGAGAGAACATACAAACTCCTTATAGACTTGGGTCTGTACGTTCTCTGTTGTAAAATGGAAAGTGAAATCAGAGAAAATTTACTAAAAGAAACAATGATGGCTAACAATCAATTTCAATGGAACCAAACAAGAAAGACAACTGATGCTGGAAAAATTGGTCAATGTGCAAAGTACTGGAGGTCGAGAAAGGGTGCTGAATTTTGCCCTAAATCAGGTTTCAACAAAACAAATTGTAACATTGGGGCATCCTTGCTTTATGAATTGCAATTGTGATTTTCTCCATTTTATATGTGCTAGGATCAGTTGACTAAGCTGAGGATTCCACAGAGAGGGACAAGGAAAATGGAGAAGCAAATGGAGAAGAAGGAGGGAAATTAAGGAGAAAAGGAAATTGAGAAGCTCAGGAGCAACAGTTAAATGGCACATTGACAAACAAAGGTGCTTACCAGATTATAGACCAGATCAATGGGGTTCTACTCTGCCATTGGATTGCCTCTCAAACTTCTGTTAATGTAAATTTGTTGAGATGTTCATCAGCACCGTCTGTGAAAAGGAAGCAGAAGTGTGTCACCATGGCAAATGAATGAAAAAGATGCCTCCTGATTTGCATGTATCTTGATTTGCAGTCAGATTTTCTGCTTGTTTAACTATGAATTTAAAAACAACGTGGTAAAACTTTGCTCTGATTTCCATCGGTATGCCAAAAATATACATGGTGAAAGTTGATGTCAAAAAATTAATGCTTAAAAGAAATGACTGATTTTCTCACAGAACTGACCAGAAAGCATTTGGATTTGTAAAGGTACTGGTGAATGCGGAAGAAGTGTCAGGCAATGATAAGAGCAGGTTTAACCACCTACCTTTGAACTAAAAGGCATTGTCATCACTGAGTATCGCACCATTGGTTTCTAAGGAGGTCATTTCTTTTGTGATATTTCATTTATCATTTTAAATATATTTATCAATCGATGATCATACCAAACACAAAACATCAAGAGAACCCCTCCCTCCACCCCTCCCCTCTATATGTCCTACTAAATAGAGAGAGAATGAGGAAAATGAAACACAATTGTCAGTGTGTACAGTAAAACATATGGAGACACGATAATACCACAGTGTTAAGATCTTTACATAGGTCACCAGTAGGGTATCTATATGCTCTAAATAAGGCTGCCAGATTTTTAGGAAGGTGTTATATCCCTTCCTGAGATTGTATGTGACATCTTCAAGTGCGATGCAGCTATTCATCTCTGAAGACCACCTATTCATGAGTAGACGAGAGTCAGACTTTCATGTTACTGCTATGCACTTCCTGGCCACACATAAGGCAATTTTTATGAATTTAATTTGAGAATTAATTAGTGATCTGCCAACCGTGGTAAAGTTCCCCAGAAGGCAAAGCTCTGGGTCTACTGGTATGTGACATCTTTGATCTTAGGGTATCACAGACGACCTACCAGAAAATCCTCACCTTTGTGCTAAGGCAGGTAGAATGTAAAAAGGAACCAACCTCTACACCACACCTAAAACGCATCTCTGATAATTCAGGTTTATATTGGAGTAATTTCTGTGGAGTGAATTACAGTTGATGGAGAAAATTATGATAGACTAATCTATACTTGTCATAGATATGACCAGAGCTGTTTGTCAGTTGTTGAGTCTAAATCTGATTCCCATCTCACCCTAGATTGATGCAAATTTGACTTTGGGCTCTCACTCATGAATAAAAAAAAAATACATTCTAGAAATAAACATATAAATTTCATTCGTGGAGTAGTTTCTCCTTTTCAGTGAGTCCCAGTAGAGTGTCATTTCTGGACCCAAATTGGCCCTAAGCAAGAATTGTAACTGAAGGTAAGAAAAAAGAACATCTTATTAGATAATTGTGGTTCTTCTTTTGCTGTTCAAATGACATGAAATGTCCTTTTTCATAATAATCTTCCAGACACTGTATGATACCAGGTGTCCAAAACCAATATTGCTTAAAGTCATGGGTATAAATTCATTCTGTCTTAAAGGTGTCATTAAAGGTCATTTTTGACCAGAAGCTTAACTGGATACAATGAAAGCTATGTGACCAGGCAGCATCCACCTGTACTATTGAAGTTGAGCCCTCCAGAATCACATACCCTTCTTGCCACGCTGCTGTAGTACTTTTAAAACAATGCCAACATATGACCATCATCATACTGATGGAAGATATTATCGACACCATTATTCCCTTCCTTATCATCAAATAACAGCTCCAGTGAATGCTGTCTTCGAAATGTGCTGCATTTTCTCATCCAGACCATCTAATCTGATGCCCCCAAGCCCATGATTAAGAATGGCAAGGGGAACAAGCATGTGGGAATACCACCACCTGCAGGTTCCCCTTCAAGGCTCATACTGTCCTGTTTGAAAATATATTACTCTTCCTCTTGGCTATTACTTTGAATACTTTGGTACTTTATTCCCAATGGTACTGTAGGATTGCCTTCACCAGATGGATTTCAGTGATTCAAGAAGTTGACTCACCCTCATCTTTATAATCTAAGGAAGGGAGACAATGCTGGCCTTTGCCTGCAATGGCTGCATCTTGAGTTATAATTTTTTTATATACCAGTAAATAAATTTTAGGATGAATTGCAACAGGTAGCACCAAATCCTATTTTCCAATGAGTAGTATTTCCACCAGAAATGAAGTAAGTGCTTCAAAACATGCAATATTCTTGTCATGCATATACGCAGTACATTAAAAATATACATTTATTTCTCTAACTGAATTTCTGACCTTGATTGGAGCCTTGTTAATGAAAATCCAGAAGAATATAAAGCTGATTTTTCACTCAGGGCACTTAAAAAGATGACTCACAAAATTAGCCAGACATAATTTAATAATGAATAGGCTAAACTTTTTTTCACACAGCAGCCTATGAGTTCCCATGGTAACATTGCTTTAAGTTCGAATGAACGACAGGCTGTACATCATATTAACTTGCCTTTATGACAGTAAATCATAATTTTGGAGAGTAGTATGAAACATTTTTTCATGGAACAGGAAATTTCAGGAAACTAATCAAAAGCTAGGTCAAAGGGTAGGTTTTTTTGAGAGAAGCAATATAAAGGAGAGTGGGATGAAGTGACTGAGGGAGGGAACTTTGATGTTACGATACAGACAATTGGAATCTTGGTCACCCTTAGCAGAATATTAAATAATAAAAACACAAAGTTGGAGAAACTCAGCAGATCAAACAGTGTACTTTAGATAGCATAGATAAAGATACATGACCAATGTTTCAGGCTTGAGCTTTTCATCAATGTATGGAAAGTTGTCAGCAGGCACCTAAAAAAAAATGACAGAGGAAGAAGGATAGGGGGAGGAGCACAGACCCAAAGGCAGGAGGTAATAAGGGAGGGAGGGCAGAGCAGCAAGCAGGAGGAGGAAGGATGGTTCTGTCAATAAAAGGGCAAGGGAGAAGAGAGCTGAAAGAAAGAAGAGGAAGGGAGGGAGAATGGAGAGTAGGCCAGCAGAAAGCAGAGAGGTCGATGTTAATGACATACATTTGGAGAGTGCCCAGACAGAAAATCAAATGTTGTTCCTCCAATTTATGGGTGGTCTTGGTGGGATAGTACATGAGTGTAGAGCTCGTCGAAAGAATCAAAGACTTGTTGATCCAAACCAAGGCTTTTATTAGCAAAAGACAGGAGCTCTTCACAGGCAGCCGACCAGTCCGGAATGATCCGACCTGGCTAGGGACACAACCCTTTAATGCCTAGACAATAGGTGTGGCTTAGCTCTCAGCCAATCGCTGTAAGCACAGTCTAGATACAGTAACTATATACACTATGTACATTGGTGATAGATCTGTACTATCACAATGAGGCCATGGACAGATGTGAATATAGAAGCGGGATTGAAATGGTTAGTCACTGGGAGATCCCTGTCATTGACAGAGTGAAGGTGTTCAGTGAAGCGATCTCCCAGTCTCCACCTAGTCTCTCCGATGCAGAGAAGGCTACAACGGGAGCACCAGATGCAGTTGCTTCACTTGAAAGGACTTTTTGTGTCCCTGAATTGTGGTGAGAGAGGAGGTGTTGGTGCAAGTGTGGGACTTTCTATGACCACAAGAGAAGGTTCCAGGCAGGATTGGTGGGAAGGGATGAGTGGATAAGAGATTTGAAGAGGGAGCGGTCCTTAATGGAATGCAGAGAGGAGAGCAGAAGGGAAGATGTATCTAGTGGTGGGATTATGTTGTAGGTGGGGGAAATTTTAAAGGATAATACGTTAGATGAGGAGGCTGGTGTGGTGATAGGTGAGGACAAAGGGAATCCTGTGTTTATTACATCTGGGGGCAGAGGGGCCAGGCCAGATGAGCAGGAAATTGAGGTGATCTGGGTAAGTGCTGAGTTGATGGTGGTGGAAAGGAAGTCACATTTGTGGAAGAAGGCAGAAATTTCAGTTGATCTGGTCTGAAAGACCTTAACTTCAGGACAGAAGCAGTGGAGATGGGGGATTTGAGTGAAGGGAATAGAATCCTTGCAGGGGACTGGGTAGTGCAGTGGGAAGTGTAGTTGGGGTAGTTATAGGAGTTAGTGGGTTGTAAAATATGTCAGTGGAAAGCTGGTCTCCTGAGACAGAGACAGAAAAATCAAGATGAGATGAACCAGGTGAATTTGAGTTCAGGGTGAAAGTTGGCAGTGAAGTTAATGAAATTGATAAGCTCATCATGGGTGCATGAGGCAGCCGCAATGTAGTCAGCAGAAAACCGGAGGTAGGCCTGAGGCTTGCACCATTGATTGCTCCTTAATGCCCACAAACAAGCAGGCATAGCGCTGGAACCCATGGCTCCAAGCAGGCATAGCGCTGGAACCCATGGCTCCAAGCAGGCATAGCGCTGGAACCCATGGCTCCAAGCAGGCATAGCGCTGGAACCCATGGCTACTCCTTTGCAAGCAGGCATAGTGCTGGAACCCATGGCTCCAAGCAGGCATAGCGCTGATACCCATGGCTCCAAGCAGGCATAGCGCTGGAACCCATGGCTCCAAGCAGGCATAGCGCTGGAACCCATGGCTCCAAGCATGCATAGCGCTGGAACCCATGGCTCCAAGCAGGCATAGCGCTGGAACCCATGGCACCAAGCAGGCATAGCGCTGGAACCCATGGCTCCAAGCAGGCATTGCGCTGGAACCCATGGCTCCAAGCAGGCATAACGCTGGAACCCATGGCTCCAAGCAGGCATAGCGCTGGAACCCATGGCTCCAAGCAGGCATAGCGCTGGAACCCATGGCTCCAAGCAGGCATAGCGCTGGAACCCATGGCTACTCCTTTGCAAGCAGGCATAGTGCTGGAACCCATGGCTCCAAGCAGGCATAGCGCTGGTACCCATGGCTCCAAGCAGGCATAGCGCTGGAACCCATGGCTCCAAGCAGGCATAGCGCTGGAACCCATGGCTCCAAGCATGCATAGCGCTGGAACCCATGGCTCCAAGCAGGCATAGCGCTGGAACCCATGGCACCAAGCAGGCATAGCGCTGGAACCCATGGCTCCAAGCAGGCATTGCGCTGGAACCCAAGGCTCCAAGCAGGCATAACGCTGGAACCCATGGCTCCAAGCAGGCATAGCGCTGGAACCCATGGCTCCAAGCAGGCATAGCGCTGGAACCCATGGCTCCAAGCAGGCATAGCGCTGGAACCCATGGCTCCAAGCAGGCATAGCACTGGAACCCATGGCTCTAAGCAGGCATAGCGCTGGAACCCATGGCTACTCCTTTGATTGAAAGGAAGTCAAAGGAGAAGTTATCAAGAGAGAGAATAAATACTGGCAGGTGGAGGAAGGTTGTGGTGAAGAGTGACTGATTGGGTCCCTTGTCAAGAAAGAAACAAAGTGCTTTGAGACCTTCTGTATGGGGGATGAAGGTGTAAAGGGATTGGATGTAAAGAGACAATTTGGCGTCCCACTCGCATACTCAAATGTCTGTCCATGGGCTTTATGTACTACCCCATGTAGACTACCCACAAATTGGAAGAACAACACTTGATTTTATGTCTGGGCACTCTCCACCCAGATGGTATTAACACAGAATTCTTCGGTTTATGCTTACCTACTCTTCATTCTCACTCCCTTTGTCTTCTTTCTCTTCATTCTCACTCCCTTTGTCTTCTTTCTCTTCATTCTCACTCCCTTTGTCTTCTTTCTCTTAGCTTTCCACCCCCTTTCCCTCTCTATTCACAGAGCCATCCCTCCTCCTCCTGCTCGCCACTATGCCCTCCCTCCCTTATCCACATATTACCTCTTGCCTTTGGGTCCATGCTCCGCTCCCAATCTCCTCCCTCTCCACCATCTTGTTTGGGCATGTGCCAGCAATTTTCCATTCCTTGACGATGTCCAAGCCCAAAAGTGTTGGTTGTCTATCTTGAACTTTGTTATATAAAGTACACTGCTTGACCTGCTAAGTTTCTCCAAGTTTGTATTTTTACTTCAAACACGGTGTCTGCAGACTTCAGTGTTTTACATGCAAGATAACAGAATTGAAGAAACGGTGGGAATTGTAGAAATGGTGGGAATTTTTAGAACTGAAGAAAATCATGTCAATAGTGAAGTTGGAAAAGTTACGAAATATTTTTTAGAACAAGGAAGAGAATTTTAAAGATTCAAGATTCCTTTATGGCCATGTAATAAAGCAAAAATTGCTAAAGCCTTGTGCCTTTCACATTGATATCTGAAGTTCTGTTTTTCTTGCTTGCTTAAAAAAGATTATGAATAACTTGAAATTAAATATCAATTTCCACTTACCTACTCATGCAGATATTTTGAAATGTAAATTAGAGTGCATGGTTTTCTTCTGAAACTCAATGGTCATACACAAAGAAATTCTTTAAATCTATGAGTGTGTCCTTCAGCATCAAGAGTGGTGGTGTCAGGATAGTGGTTCACACATTCTACTTGATATCTCAGTCTCCTATTCTCTCCAGATAGGGTAATATCATTGACTTTTATTTAACGAGTTGAACTATCAGAGAAGAATAAAATGAGTATTCTTACATTTGCCCTGATTGCTCAGTCTGTTGATACAAAACTGTCAAAACCTCTTGGAGGAAGAATACTTGTGTGTGCAAAATAATTCACATTATTATTTCCTGCTGTAAAAAGAATAAACAAAAATTGGAGATGTTCACATGATTTCCAAAAGCAAAATACTCCAGTAAGAAATATCCATAATGTCCTGAAAAATGTTGATTGTGTTTAGAATCCTGGCAATAACACCACTCATGTTGTATCATTATAGCTGCAGGCTTTGTGCACTTAAATGATGACCTTCCATAATGCAGTTCATTCTGAATTAATAGGAACTATCAAAACTGCATGCTCTTCCTGTTAATTTAGGATGCATTTCAAAAATATTCTGACCATTATACCTGTGTAAATTGCAACAATAAATGTGCAAAGAGGATTTCTAAAAGACGTTGAATATTTGATAGTGGAAGGCTGTGTGAATGTATGACTGCTAAAGTAGTGAGAGGACAAGGGCACACTGTGAGAGTCAAGCCTGGTAAAATAACTATGGACTGCAATAATTGTCTCAGCTTAAGACAGCTGATAGCTCTCTGGTTGCTGAATTCACAGATTCTAAACACCCATTTTCTATTGCATTTTCAGAGAAATAATGCATCAAAATAAACTTTGAAAAGAAGTTGATTAAGATAAATTTAAACTATCCCATGATATTATGCAATTAAAAACAGTTGTCCTTCTGTTGCTACTGCTGGGTTCAAGATTAGAAGAAGCTGGAGAAAGTAGTGAATGCAGCTTAGAAGATCACAAATGGAAAACCGCAAATATCATTCTGAAGGGAGAAAGGCAACACAAAGGAAATTATAGGCTGCTTAGCCTGACGTCCATGGTCCATACAATTCTACAATATTAAATATCAGGTTTCATGACACTAAAAAGCACACGATAAAGTAAGACCATACCTCGGAAGGACAGAGATAGATTATTTCACCCATCAGGTCCACTCCACCATTTCATCATGGTAGATTCCATTTTAACCCCATTCTCCTCCTTCTCCCTGATTCCCTTCCATATCAGTTTTGTTAAAAAATATAGTTAGTTACCACACAGTAGAAGCTGATTCCAGCCATTTAAACCCATGCTTCCCAATTACATCCAAATTAACCTATAACCCCACACATTTTTGGAGGGTGGGAGGAAACAGGAGCATCTGGAGGAAGCCCATGCAGAAATAGGGAGAGCATACAAACTCCTTATAGACAGTGCTGGATTAAAATCTGGATTTGAATCTGGATCACTAGCTCTTTAATAATGTCATGCTGACTGTGTTGCTCAAGAATCAACAGCCTATCTAGCTCTGTCTTAAATATATCCAATGACCATCCCTTCTTTGTCCCTGAAATGAAGGGTTTAGCATATGAGAAATGTTTAACATCTCTTGGACTGTACTGCTTGGAATTCAGAAGAATGAAGGAGGACCTCTTAAAAACATTTCGAATGCTAAAAACCCTGGACAGAGTAAATGTGACAAAGTTATTTCTCATGGCAGGACAGTCAAGGTCAAGAAGGTACAACTTCAGGATTGAAGGGCATGCATTTGGAACAGTGATGCGGGAGACCTTCTCTGGCCAAACATTGATGAACATCTGGAACTTGCTATCATAGGCGGCTGTGGAGGCTAGGTTGTTGGGTGTATTTAAGGCAAATATTGATAGGTATCTGAATAGAGAAGATATCAAAGGTTATGGGGAGATGGCAAAGGAGTGGGACTCAGTGGAAGAATGCAACAGCTCATAATAGAATGGTGGAGCAGACTCTAGGGGTCAATAACCTACTTCTCCTCCTATAACTTTTAGCTTTCTGGTCCAAGATATTTTTGAATATTAAGAGAGTGAAGGGACATGGGGTTAGTGGAGGCAAATGGCACTGAAGTAAACAATCAAACTTGAACTTATTCAGTGTAGATCAGATGCTGGGGGCCCAATTACCCATTGCTTCCTTCTGTTCCTTTTGATCAAGTTTTAATGCTTGAGTCAGGCTCAGTCATTGTACACAAATACTTTACCATTTCTCATCTGAGAATTACATCCCACAATCTTGAAGGCTCTGAATGCTAATCCACACCTGCAAACTTGCATAGGAGTCTGAGACAATAGAATTTAATGTCATGGATTTTCACTGATACTTGTACACTTTAGGGAAATATGTAGAGATGCAATCAAGGGTAACAATGTTTCCATTCATTTCCCCCTTCAGAATTGTAAAGGTCATTTACGTTACCTGCGGCTGGTAAGGGAGAGTGAGGAGTTAATAGATTCAACTTTCAGGGAGATAGTTAGCCCGAGACCAGATGTGTCAGGTAAGTGGGTAACTGTCAGGAGAGGGAAGAAAAATGCCTGGAAAATGGAGAGCACAGCTGTGACTACCCCTTTCAAATACAGGTATATTGTGTTGGATGCTGTTGAGGGAGATGACCTGACAGAAGTTGGCCGCAGTGATCAGGTCACTGGCACTGAGCCTGGCATGGTGGTACAAAAGGTAAGGAGGAATGCAGTGGTCATTGGAGACGCCATTGGCAGAGGTACAGACAAGAGATTCTTTGAGATAGATAGGTATACCTGCATGGTGTGCTGCCTCTCTAGTGCAAGGGTACAGGATATCTCAAATCGGGTCCAGAGTATTCGGAAAGAGAGGGCGAGCAGCCTGATGTCTTGGTACATGTAGGTACCAATGACATAGACAAAAAGAGGGAGGAGGTACTGAAAAAGGATTACAGTGAGCTAGGAGAGAAACTTTGATGCTTGCGGACTCTGTCAGCTCGAGTACTTCGATGTTGGTGATGAAGTCATTCCAATGAATGTTGAGGATGGAGCGGAGACAGCGCTGATGGAAGTGTTCTAGGAGCTGTAGGTGATGCCGGTAGAGGACCCATGATTCAGATCTGAACAGGACGTGGGTATGACAATGGCTCTGTACATGCTGATCTCTGTGTGTTTCTTCAGGTGGTTGTTTTTCACGACTCTTTTGTGTAGTCTTCCAAAGGCGCTATTTGCCTTGGTGAGTCTGTTGTCTATCTCTTTGTTGGTCCTTGCATCAGATGAAATGGTGCAGCCGAGGTAGGTAAACTGGTTGACCGTTTTGAGTTCTGTCTGCCCGATGGAGATGTGGGGGGGGGGGGGGCTAGTGGTCATGGTGGGGAGCTGGCTGATGGAGGACCTCAGTTTTCTTCAGGCTGACTTCCAGGCCAAACATTTTGGCAGTTTCCGCAAAACAGGACGTCATGTGCTGGTGAACTGGCTCTGAATGGGCAACTAAAGCAGCATTGTCTGCAAAGAGTAGTTCACGGACAAGTTGCTCTTGTGTCTTGGTGTGAGCTTGCAGGTGCCTCAGATTGAAGAGATTGCCATCTGTGCAAGCATCGAATCCATGCTGCTGAAGACCCAACTGTGCTGGGTGGGTCACATCTCCAGAATGGAGTACATCGCCTTCCCAATATCGTGTTCTATGGCGAGCTCTCCACTGGCCACTGAGACAGAGGTGCACCAAAGAAGAGGTACAAGGACTGCCTAAAGAAATCTCTTGGTGCCTGCCACATTGACCACCGCCAATGGGCTGATATCGCCTCCAACCGTGCATTTTGGCGCCTCACAGATCAGCAGGCAGCAACCTCCTTTGAGCCCACCTCACTGATAAAAGATAAAGGAGGGAAAACCCAACACCCAACCCCAACCAACCAATTTTCCCTTGCAACCGCTGCAACCGTGCCTGCCTGTCCTGCATCGGACTTGTCAGTCACCAACGAGCCTGCAGCAGATGTGGACATACCCCTCCATAAATCTTCATCCACAAAGTCAAGCCAAAGAAAGGAGAGAAGCTAAGAAACAGGACCGCCAGGGTGGTGATCTCTGGATTGCTACCTGTACCAAGTGCAACTGAGGACAAAAATGGAAGGTTAAGACAAATGAATGTGTGGCTGAGGGGCTGGTGTAAAAGACAGGGTTTTGGCTTCTTGGACCATTGGGATCTCTTTTGGGAAAGGCATGACCTTTACAAGAAGGATGGGTTACACCTAAACCTAAAAGGGGTCAACATATTGGCAGCTAGGTTTGGTACAGCCGTCGGATGTGGTTTAAAATAAATTGGCATGGGGGGTGGGAACCTGTATGATAGGGCAAAGGACAGGAAAGATAAAATAGGACAAGTTAGGTTAGGCAGCGAAAGTAAAAAAATCAGAAAGAGCAAGAAGGGTGAGAAAAGCAAATCTGAAGGCTTTATATCTTAATGCAAGAAGCATTCGGAACAAGGTAGATGAATTGGCTGTGGAAATTGAGACAAACAAATACGATTTGATTGGGATTACAGAAATATGGCTGCAAGGTGGGCAAGCCTGGGAACTTATCATCCCGGGGTATACAATATGTAGGAGGGAACGGCAAGAAAGAAAAGGGGGTGGGGTAGTATTGATGGTGAGAGAAGGGACCGACACGATTGACAGGAAGGATATTAACTCAGAAGATGGGGAATCTATATGGGTAGAACTGAGGAATAGCAAGGGGCGTAAAATGTTAGTGGGGGTGGCATATAGGCCTCTAAATAGTAATGTAGAGGTGAGGGAAGGCATAAAAAGATTAATTAGAGAAGCGTGCAATAAGGGAACAACTGTCATCATGGGAGACTTTAATTTACATATAGATTGGACTAGCCAAATTAGTAAAAATACTGAGGAGGAGGAATTCCTTGAATGTTTAGGGGACGGTTATCTAGATCAATGTGTCAAGGAACCAACTCGTGAGCAGGCCATTTTAGACTGGGTATTATGCAATGAAAAGGGGATAATCAGCAATCTTGTTGTGCGAGGCCCTTTGGGTAGGAGCGATCACAATATGATCGAATTCTCATTCGACATGGAGAGTGAAGAAATTAAAAGCGAGACTAAGATCCTGAATTTAAATAAAGGGAATTATGATGTTATGAGACGGGAGTTGAGTAAGATTGATTGGATGGTGTTTATGGGGGGGGGGGGGGGGGTTGATGGTGGATAGACAATGGAAAACATTCAAAGATCTAATGGAAGAATTGCAGAAATCATTTGGCATAAAAATAAACCAAAAAAGGTGACTCAACCGTGGATAACAAGGGAAATTAGAGACATCATTAGGTCCAAAGAGAGAGCATATCAATTGGCCAAAAAAAGTACCAAATCCGAAGACTGGGAACAGTTCAAGATGCAGCAAAGGAGGACAAAGGGATTAATCAAGAGGGCAAAAATAAATTACGAAAGTAAGCTTGCGGCAAACATAAAAACCAACTGCAAAAGCTTTTATAGATATGTCAAGAGGAAAAGATTGGTGAAATTCAGAGTAGGCCTCTTGCAGTCAGAATTAGGGGAATATATAATGGGGAATAAGGAAATGGCAGACCAATTAAATTCTTACTTTAGTTCTGTTTTCACAAGAGAGGATACAAATAACCTCCCAAGGATGTTGGGAAACATAAAGACTAATGCAAGGGAGGAGCTGAAAGAAATCAGTATCTCTAAGGACATGGTCTTTGGGAAATTGAAGGGATTGAAGGCAGATAAATCCCAAGGGCCTGATAATCTACATCCTAGGATACTTAAAGAAGTGGACATTCAGATAGCAGATGCTTTAAGAATTATTTTCCAGAACTCGATAGACTCAGGATCGGTACCCATGGATTGGAGGGTAGCTAATGTTACCCCACTATTTAAAAAGGTGGGGGTAGAGAAAAAGCAGGGAATTATAGGCCGGTGAGCCATACATCAGTAGTGGGCAAAATGATGGAATCCATTATTAAGGATGTAATAGCGGAGCATATGACTAGCAGAGAAGGAATCGGACAGAGTCAACATGGATTTACAAAAGGTAAATCATGCTTGACAAATCTATTGGAATTCTTTGAGATGGTGACAGGTAAAATAGATGGGGGAGAGCCAGTGGATGTGGTGTACCTGGATTTCCAAAAGGCCTTCAATAAGGTCCCATATAAATGACTGGCATGCAAAATCAAGGCTCATGGGATTGGGGGCAAGGTATTAATGTGGATTGAGAACTGGCTGGCAGATAGAAGACAGAGAGTTTGGATAAACGGCTTATTTTCTGAGTGGCAGGCGGTGATCAGTGGGGTGCCACAGGTATATGTACTGGGATCCCAGCTGTTCACAATTTAGATTAATGATCTAGATGAGGGGAATTGGATGTAATATCTCCAAATTTGCAGACGACACTAAGCTAGGAGGGGTTGTGTGCACTGGAAGCTTCAGTATAATTTGGATAAATTGGGGGACTGGGCAGATACATGGCAAATGCACTACAATGTGGATAAATGTGAGGTTATCCACTTTGGTAATACAAACCTGAGGGCATATTACTATTTGAATGACAATAGATTGGGAGATGGGGAAGTGCAGAGAGAACTAGGGGTTCTTTTGCACCAATCACTGAAGGCAAGCATGCAGGTACAGCAGGTGGTTAAAAAGGCAAGCTTACTGCAGCTGTACAGAGCCTTGGTAAGACCACACCTGGAGTATTGTGTGCAGTTTTGGTTGCCTTATCTAAGGAAGGATGTTCTTGCAATGGAGGGAGTGCAAAGGCGATTCACCAGGCTGATACCTGGAATGGCAGAAATAACTTATGAGGAAAAATTGCGCAGTTTGGGATTGTACTCGCTGGAGTTTAGAAGATTGAGAGGGGATCTCATAGAGACATATAAAATTCTGGCAGGACTGAACAGAATGGATGCGGAAGGGATGTTTCCAATGGTGGGGGAGTCCAGAACCCGGGGTCATGGTTCGAGGATAATAGGAAAACCATTTAGGACCGAGATGATGAGGAATTTCTTTACCCAGAGGGTGGTGAATCTGTGGAATTCATTGCCACAGAGAGCAGTAGAGTCAGGTTCATTGAATATATTTAAGAGGGAATTAGATATGCCGCTTTAGTTGCCCATTCAGAGCCAGCTCTTCAGCGCTTGACGTCCTGCTTTGCGGAAACTGCCAAAATGTTTGGCCTGGAAGTCAGCCTGAAGAAAACTGAGGTCCTCCATCAGCCAGCTCCCCACCATGACTACCAGCCCCCCCACATCTCCATCGGGCACACAAAACTCAAAACGGTCAACCAGTTTACCTATCTCGGCTGCACCATTTCATCAGATGCAAGGATCGACAATGAGATAGACAACAGACTCGCCAAGGCAAATAGCGCCTTTGGAAGACTACACAAAAGAGTCTGGAAAAACAACCAACTGAAAAACCTCACAAAGATAAGCGTATACAGAGCCGTTGTCATACCCAAACTCCTGTTCGGCTCCGAATCATGGGTCCTCTACCGGCACCACCTACGGCTCCTAGAACGCTTCCACCAGCGTTGTCTCCGCTCCATCCTCAACATCCATTGGAGCGCTCACACCCCTAACGTCGAGGTACTCGAGATGGCAGAGGTCGACAGCATCGAGTCCACGCTGCTGAAGATCCAGCTGCGCTGGATGGGTCACGTCTCCAGAATGGAGGACCATCGCCTTCCCAAGATCGTATTATATGGCGAGCTCTCCACTGGCCACCGTGACAGAGGTGCACCAAAGAAAAGGTACAAGGACTGCCTAAAGAAATCTCTTGGTGCCTGCCACATTGACCACCGCCAGTGGGCTGATAACGCCTCAAACCGTGCATCTTGGCGCCTCACAGTTTGGCGGGCAGCAGCCTCCTTTGAAGAAGACCGCAGAGCCCACCTCACTGACAAAAGGCAAAGGAGGAAAAACCCAACACCCAACCCCAACCAACCAATTTTCCCTTGCAACCGCTGCAATCGTGTCTGCCTGTCCCGCATCGGACTGGTCAGCCACAAACGAGCCTGCAGCTGACGTGGACTTTTTACCCCCTCCATAAATCTTCGTCCGCGAAGCCAAGCCAAAGAAAAGAGATATATTTCTTCAGTATAGGGGAATTAGGGGTTACGGAGAGAAGGCAGGGACAGGGTACTGAACTTTAAGATCAGCCATGATCTCATTTAATGGCGGAGGAGGCTCGAAGGGCTGTATGACCTACTCCTGCTCCTATCTTCTATGTTTCATGCATTTCCAAACATGCACTCAATAATAGTGACTGATTTGTAGTTAATTGAACTTTTTGGGTCATTGATCCTACTGGATCCGGTGTGTTTCACCAATTTATATGTCTGAACTACTAATGTAATTGTGAAATTCAGACATCTTGTGAATGAATAGAAAGAAGAAACTTAATCCAAACTTGAGCAACTGTATTAGCATGGAACATCAAGTCAGCCAGAAAGTTCTTTGGTCTGTTTAGCTCATGTAATTGCAGTTATCAATTGAACTTTAAGGTGTTCTTTCATTTTATTGTTGTAAAATGTTTATCCTAATGTTGAGAGGCAGATTAAATCCCAGATTTTCCATGATATTATTGAATTATGTGCCCTGTCATGAAAGGTTATGTAATAGAACCTGGGAAGGAACAAAAAATGAAACCAATAATATGTTAGATGAATCCCCAGTTTTATATGATTTATTGTAGCATTACTCAATAAGTGATAAAGTTACAAAGATTCATTAGAAAATACATATTTTACAACCCATGTAATTGGTACATATTTCAGCTTCAGTACTTGTAATTCTTAAATGGACTGTCTTGCATATTAATGGAGAAGTAAAAGCAATATCAAATTAATACGTCAGGAGTAACATTTTCCCAAATTAATACGTTTATCAAATAATTTGGTAGGAGTAAACGCTGGCATATATATAGAAAAATAATGAGCTGTAGTCATGTTTAACCCTTGTTTGAAGATTCACAATAGAGTTGATTAACAAACCAGTGTAAGGTGTCTGAGAAGCTATTTGTTCATTAGTAATTTAAAGAAGGGCAGAATGAGAGAATCACATAAGGATTTCATATAGCTATGTACTTCACTCTCATCTACTTTGTGTCACATTTCCCACAGCTGATGTATTTAGCTTGTTGGTCGATCTTGGTGTGACATCCATATTTATCATTATTGACATATCATCATAGAATTGAATTTTTATTGTCACGTACTAAAATAGAGAGGAAAAAACTTTGCTTTTGTGTGTTTGAACCCATGCATAAATACAAGGGAGTGCAAAGCATAAATGAGCAGAATATAGTGTTGCAGAGAAAGGGAAAATAAATAATGTCCCAAAGGTGTGATGAGCTAGGTTTGTGAGACCATTAGACTGTCCTTCACATGAAACTCAAGAGTCCAATTACTGCAGGAATGAAGCCAGCCTTGAATCTGGTGTTTTTTTTCTAAATTCTTTAATCTTCTTGGGAGAGGGAAGAAGAAATAAATGGAGAGTAGATAGAGTCAATGGAGAACGTTTTTATGCTCACTTCAAACTGAGAATTCAATGGTACAATTGTAGGAGAACAGAGGGATCTAGGAAAATAGATACATAATTCCCTGAAAGTGGCATTACAGGTGGATACAGTTGTAATGAGAGTTTTTGCCATATTGACCTTCATAAATCAAAGTATTGAGTATAGGAGTTACAATATTATGGTTAAGTTGTTTAAGACATTGGTGAGACTAAATTTGTAGAATTGTGTGCAGGTTTGGTCACCTAACTACAGGAAAGATAGAAAGACTGCAGAGGCGATTTACAATAATTTTGCTGGGACTTCAGAAATTCAGTTACAGGGAAATGTTAGACAGGTTAGGACTTTATTCTCTGGAATGTAGAAGAATGAGGAGTGATCTGATAGAGGTATTTAAAGTTATGAGAGGTAGAGACAGATAAAATGTAGATGGGCTTTTCCACTGAGGATAGGTGAGATACAAACCAGAGGACATCAGTTAAGGGTGAAAGTGGAAATGTTTAGGGGAAATGTTTAGGGGAAACATGAGAAGGAACTTCTTCCCACGGAGAGTGGTGGGAGTATGGAACCAGCTGCCAACTGACATCGTAAATGCAGACTCAACTTTAATATTTAAGAAGAATTAGGACTGGTGCATGGATGGGAGGGGTATGGATGGCTATGGACTGGGTGCAGGTCAGTGGATCTTGGCAGAATAATAGTTTGGCACAGACTAGAATGGCTGAATCACATGCTTCAGTGTTGCAATATTTTTATGGCTCTATGGTTCTAATTACATGAGTTCTCAACCTTTTTTTCTACTCATATACCACCTGAAGTTGTCGCTGAGGACCTATGGCATAGAAATGAGAACCTCTGTTCTAATAAGAATCCCTGCAGAAGCTGACGACCCTGTGATATCTGTCTTTGAGGCTAATGTCAGAACATCTTGCAAGAGGGTGAAACTTCACAAGGCATCAAGCCCTGATGGTGAACCTGGCAGGGTACTGAAAATCTGTGGCAACCAAGCAGCTAGAGTGTTCACAAATATTTTCACTCTCTCATTGCTGAAGTTGGAGGTTGCCACCTACTTCAAAAGAGCATCATCATATCGTTGCCCAAGAATACCATAGCGATCTGCCTCAATGACTATCACCCAGTCACCCTCATATCTACTCTGATGAAATGCTTTTGAGTGGTTGGTCATGGCCAGAATTAACTCATACCTAAGTAAAGATCTGGACCTACTGCAATTTGCCTACTGCCACAATCACTCCATTGAAGATGCATGAAGAGAAATGGACTCCACATTTTGGGTTAGGATCTTTTCAGAAGTAGAATATCTGTACAAGCATAGAGGTTGGGGAAAGAGACAGGTTGAGGAAGAAATCACAGTGGGTGATGGAGGTGGTCAGGGGAGATGAGAGAAGAGTAACTCTAAGAGCAAGGAAAGGACACATTCAACAAAATACACAATATTAATTCAATATTATCCTTGAAGAGGTGCAAGATTTAATAAATGGTATATTAACATTTGAATACTTCTGGCATGTAAAGTGATTATAGAGCAAATACATTTATCACAGCACAGAGATTTGGGCAAATATCAATAATATTTATGCATGCTGAATATTATTTAAATATTATTTATGTTGTGGAGGTTCAAGAGACTGCAGATATTGAAACTGGAGGAAACTGGTGAGATTGGAGAGGGAAGATAGCTGGGGTGAAGATGAGAGGATGAAGAGTACAATATATGATAGATGGACCAAGAAAGAGTGAAAGATGATGGAGAGATGTAAGCAAGTCTGGCAGGGGTGAGTGATAGATGGATGTAGACAAGGCCAGGAATGGGAGGGGTGAGGTGAAAGTGGTGAAAGCTGCTGGAGGGAAGTAAGTGAGAACACAAAACTACCAGTGCAGGAATCAGATAAATAAGGAAAGTGATTATCTGAATGATTAAGGGAGAGGTAAAATGCAGATGGAAACACATGGGGAGGGAATCCAGTTCATGAAATGTGTGAGCAGGAGGTGAATGGAAGCAGGAGGGGGATGAACATAGGTAATAGGGATGCACGGAAAAACGCTTGGGAAAGGAGACAAAAATGGCAGAAGCAGAGGTGGATTGCAAGGAGAGAAGTAGAGGAGCACAGAAGCTAAGGGTTACTTGAAATTTGAAAATTCAAAGTTGATATAATTGGATTATAGGTGATGTAGACTGAAAATTAGCTCTTAATTTTTTTAATTTAAATTTGGACATGTAGCATGGTAACAGGCCCATGAGACTTTGGCCCTAAAATACTCCAATAAACCTAAAGACCCTGTACTTTTTTGAAAGGTAGGAGAAAGCTAGAGCATCCGGAGGACATGGAGAGAATATACAAATTCTAGATTTGAACCAAGGTTACCAGAGCTGTAATGGTTGAGCTGTTTGCTATGCTAACCATGCCACCCAAAGAGCTGTTTTTCCTATAGTTTCCATTGGGCCTCACTCTGGCAGTGGAGAAGGCTAAGAATGAATAGGTTTAGGGTTATGGTATGAGTCAGAAGGGGGGTTGAATTTACATGCAACCAAGAACTCTGTATGGTTAGTGCAGAAAAAGCAAGGTGGTCACTGATATGCACTTGGTCTTGCCAATGTGAGGAGGCAACACTGGGAGCACCAAGTGTTGTAGAGAATGTTGGAGGAGGTGAATATATCTTCACCATGTGCTTGTCCAAATTTTTCTTAAATGCCAAAATTGAACCTGCATTTACCAATTCAGCTGGAAGCACATTCTGCATTCCCAACACTCTCTATGTGAAGACATTCCCCCTAATAAGACCATAAGACATAGACTAGAAATAGGCTATTCAGCCCATCAAGTCTACCCCACCATTCAAGCAAGAGCTGATCCATTCTCCCATTTAGCCAGTTCCCTGACCTTCTCCCCATAACTTTTAATGCTCTGACTAATCAAGAACCTGTCAATCTTTGCATTAAATGCACCCAATGACTTGGCCTCCATAACCTTTAAACTTTTCCCCTTTCACCCTTAACCCATATCCTCTAGTTTCTATCTTTCTTAACCTCATTGGATAAAGCCTGCTTGCATTTATTCTATCCATACCCATCTTAATTTTATAATACATCTATGAAATCTCCCATTCTTATACAGTCCAGGAAAAGTTGAAGGGGTATGTGCCAGGGGTAAGGGAAGGATCAGTGGGTATATTAAGCAGACCAGAGAATACTGTGGAATGCTGAATGCAGTGGGGAGAGTAAGACATGGTTAACAGGATTTCATTGCAGCTGATAGTAATGATAAAGGATGATGAGCTGGATGTGAAAGCTGAGAGGATGAAAGGTGAGGACGAGGGGAATCACTATCTCTGTTCTGTTTAGAAGAAGCAGATCTCCAAGAAATTGAGGAAATGTGAGAGAGAGTTCCATCAAATGCAGGAGAATGGAAGCAGCAGAGAGGGAGAAACTGGGAGAAAGCGGTGGAATTCTTACAATAGGTAGGATGGTAGAAGGTTAGTTCACAAGACTGTGGGGCTGGGGTCATGAGTTTATAGTTCATGTCAATGGATAGTCTACCCCCTGAAATGGAGACAGCGGAATCCAAAAAGGAGGGACAATTGTAAGAAATATTCCACATAAATTTAAAAGAGGACTTGAAGTTAGGATTAAAGGTCATAAAATTGATGAGTTCTGCACAAATGCAGGAGGCCACACCAATGCAGACATTCAAATAATACAGAAACTCTTTGGGGGAGGGAGGGTGCAGGGGAGAGGAGTGGTTGTGTTGTTGTTACGAAGAACATTAGGAACGAGGACTCTTGGTGAAAAGGCAGGCATAAATAAGCCCCATTTGAATACCTATGATTACACTGAATGTAAGAAGAGGCAAAAGACAAGTTATTCTGGGTAAGAATTTGTTCTGCCACCAGGATGAGAGAGGTGATAAGGATAAATGGTTGGATCTTTGTTCAGAAAGAGCACGAGGCTTTCAGAACTGCCTGATGAGGGATGAGCGACGAAAACTAGACATTGTAGTTTGTAATATTTTCATGATATTTCTGGCTCTGGGCATTTTAAAGCAATGCATATTTTTATGATTTAAAAAAAAAATTCATTTAATGAAATCTGTCAAAAGACTCCTGTCCCTGAATCTCAAACTTATTGGTTTGAGTTGAACTCCAGGAACTGAAGAACAAAGTGAAATGAGGGAGTGCTGCTCAGTTGGGAAATAATTATTTCAGATAAGGTCTTAAACTGAGGAACCATTTGCTCAGCTGTTTAGGAGTAAAAAAATCTTCCAGAATTATGTCTAAAAAGGAGCAGGAAAATTATATCAGGTGTCCTACCAAGACAAGTTGCTAACAGACTTCTGTCCCTGCTCTTCTAATCGCCATAATATCAGTATCATCAAATCTGACACAAAGTGGCTTCTAAATTTTCATCTCAACGACGTTCCTTCAATGAGTTCACTGACATTGATGGGTTTTGAGACATTCAATGGTCACAGAATGCATATCTTTCCTTCTAATCTGCTAATCAGATTTTGCTTCTCTAATGTATTTGGAATGTAAATTTCTCTATATTATTTAATTGTTCGAAGAATGTTTTATTGCAAAGTTGGAGTTACCCGTGTTTGGTAATGCTCTGAATGAGGTGAAATGGAAGCAAGCCAGGCTTTATAATATTGTAACAAAGTATTTTAAACAATAAAGCATTGGCATCACAATAAGGCTTTGGAAAATTGCCTGCTGGAAAAGCAGATGGGAAAATAAAGGATGAACCTGCAGAAATGTTAATGTTAAAATAAAACACAAAAGACTGCCAACACTGTGCTTGAAGTAAAAACACAAGGCTGGAGAAACTCACTAGGTCAAACAGTGTACCTTATCTTTTTCTTTGGCTTGGCTTCGTGGACGAAGATTTATGGAGGGGGTCAAAGTCCACGTCAGCTGCAGGCTCATTTGTGGCTGACAAGTCCGATGCGGGACAGGCAGACACGGTTGCAGCGGTTGCAGGGGAAAATTGGTTGGTTGGGGTTGGGTGTTGGGTTTTTCCTCCTTTGCCTTTTGTCAGTGAGGTGGGCTCTGCGGTCTTCTTCAAAGGAGGTTGCTGCCCGCCAAACTGTGAGGCGCCAAGATGCACGGTTTGAGGCGATATCAGCCCACTGGCGATGGTCAATGTGGCAGGCACCAAGAGATTTCTTTAGGCAGTCCTTGTACCTTTTCTTTGGTGCACCTCTGTCATGGTGGCCAGTGGAGAGCTCACCATATAACACGATCTTGGGAAGGCGATGGTCCTCCGTTCTGGAGACGTGACCCACCCTGCGCAGCTGGATCTTCAGCAGCGTGGACTCGATGCTGTCGACCTCTGCCATCTTGAGTACTTCGACATTAGGGATGAAAGCGCTCCAATGAATGTTGAGGATGGAGCGGAGACAACGCTGGTGGAAGCGTTCTAGGAGCCGTAGGTGATGCCGGTAGAGGACCCATGATTCGGAGCCGAACAGGAGTGTGGGTATGACAACAGCTCTGTATACGCTTATCTTTGTGAGGTTTATCTGTTGGTTGTTTTTCCAGACTCTTTTGTGTAGTCTTCCAAAAGCGCTATTTGCCTTGGCGAGTCTGTCTATCTCGTTGTCGATCCTTGCATCTGATGAAATGGTGCTGCCGAGATAGGTAAACTGGTTGACTGTTTTGAGTTTTGTGTGCCCGATGGAGATGTGGGGGGGGCTGGTAGTCATGGTGGGGAGCTGGCTGATGGAGGACCTCAGTTTTCTTCAGGCTGACTTCCAGGCCAAACATTTTGGCAGTTTCCGCAAAACAGGACGTCAAGCGCTGAAGAGCTGGCTCTGAATGCAAAGATCGCAAAGATCGCAAAGATAAAAATACATAACCAACCTTTCGGGCTTAATGATGCCTTTTAAATCAGGAAAGAGCATTCAGGCAGTTTACGTCTAGACAATGAAGTGAAAGTAGCTTTGCCTCTGCGCCTCGCTCTGCAACTGGATTCTTGAATTTCTCATCGGAAGCAGTTATCGCAATAGCTTTACAGCAACAGTGATTGGGACCATGATCTGTAAGGAGTTTGTATGTTCTCCCCGTGTCTACGTGGATTTTCCCTGAGGGCTCTGGTTTACCCCCACCATTCGAAATGTATCTGGGGTGTGGGTTAATTAGGTGTAAATTGGCCAGCACGGATTCGTGAGTCAAAATGGCCTGTTACCATGCTGCATGCCTAAATTTAAATTAAACAATTTAAAGCCATGTTCAGTGCAGATCAGTAACAACACCTCCTCCTAAATAGCAATCAACATTTGCCCACTTCAAGGGTGCATACTTCGTCAACTGCTCTACTCTATCTTCACCATGACCGTGTGACTAAGCACAATTCAAATACCATTACAAATTTACTGATGATATCATGGTTTTCAGCAAAATCAGAGACGGCTGTGAGGAAGTGAACAGGAGTGAGATAGATCAGCTAATTGACAACAACATCCCTGCATTCGACATTAGCAAATCTAAGAAATTAAGGGGAGACCAGCAGAAGACAAGCCAGTCCTCATCGAGAGGTCAGCAGTAGAGAGGGTAATGAACTTCAAAT